>NC_134266.1:40801070-41101070 GCF_031893055.1 Leptodactylus fuscus
CCTTTGGCACCATATAATTTAGGTACAGTACTTTCCTTAGGTCACCCACTGGAAGTGATTATGTTGGTGTGATTATATCTGACACTGTAGAAGTAGATGCTTAGCTGTTGCCTTGTTCTACGAAGTTTCCAGCAAGCTGTTAAATGTCTTAAGCGCTGTTTAGAGACGCTGGTATACTCTTATACTCAGCACTATTCCTCTGTAATGGCAGTTTCCTTCTCCTAAACATTTATTACAAATATTCTAGCTTCTTATCTTCAGCTAGTCAATGATAACAAGTACAATTCTACATTTATTTTATTCTGTAATTTTATCCTAATATTCTAGATAATTTATTTTGATCAATTGCAGTATATAATGTGAACTAAAGATTTGGCCACTTTATTCGTTGTCAACCATACTTTGTATGTGGTATTACTAGATGGATATCTAAAGGCCAGAGTTTCAGTTATGTCTTGACATAATTATTTCTAGTTGAGGCGTCTGCATTATATGACCATTGCATCTTTCTCTTTTCCACCCTACTCTTTCCCACCACCACCGTCTATCAACTCTGTGGTTGTTTCAGTCATCTTTTTCGGTGTGGCCTGCTGGGAAAGCTGTATATCAACCAGGGACAGAAATAGACTTGACAAGCTGATGAGAAGGACCAGCTCTGTCCTGGGAAGCCCCCTGGACCCAGTAGAGGTGGTAGGTGACAGAAGGATACTGTCCATGGTGAGCTCCATGCTGGAGAATAAATCCCACCCCATGTATGAGACCTTGATGGCACTTGGCAGCACTGTAAGTCACCGTCTGCTTCACTCCAAGTGTGAGGAGGAGCGCTATCGGAGGTCCTTCCTCCCAACCATGCTCAGGTTACATAATCTACATCTGACCAAACGAGACCACTCCGCACAGAAAACTAAATGACTCAGAAGTCTTCCTTCTTTCTTTCTCTTCCTTAGCTGCTATGGATTTCTAGTGTTTTTTTCCCTTTTTCTTAGCTTATGTGTATCTACTCCTGTAATATATTACTGTTTTTTATCCTATATCTGTACTACCATGCTGCTGTAACATACTGAAATTTCCCCATGGTGGACTATACGCAAAGGATTATCTTATCTTATCTTTGTCCCTTCCAATCTCTCAATTCAGGAGCTCTATCTCTTTAAAAAATAAATTAAAAAGTTATACTTGGTTGAAAGTAGGGATATACTGTAAGGATATTGTGTTAGTGTTTTTATTTCTTCTGTCCATTTAGTGATGGAAATATTTTGTCTTGTAGATCCCTCGGCTCCACCAGCGCCAACTAATCTCAAGATCGCTAACTCAACAACAAACAATGATGGCACGGTTACTGTAAGGGTCACTTGGGATCTTCCAGAAGAACCTGACATTCCTGTACATCATTACAAAGTGTTTTGGAGCTGGACATCCCATGGAAAATCTGTTGTTCCAGCTAAGAAGAAGCGCAGGAAGACAACGGAAGGGGTAAACAATTAGATTTACTTAGAAGATCAGCTATTCATGCCATATTGTTCTAACACTGCCTAATCTACCTAGTATGGATCTGTTTGTTGTGTAGCCAGACTCAATTCTCTAGCAGCAGTGGGGTACCATTGGGGTTCTAATACATGGGCTAGTGTGTCATGGGTACCACATGTGGGTTAGCACTGATTGTATGACTTCAACTGGACTTGCCATCCATTTTAGTTGCAAGTACTGTACAGATGCAGTGTAAAAAAAAAAACCACACAGTACCTATGGCTCAGCTGCAAACATGCTCCTTTATAAACACATTGTAGTCTGTACATTATCTAGGTACCATATATAGTCAGCCAAATGCCAAATTATTGTTTAACAAATTTTCGTAATATGTAACTGTAATATTTTATTGCATTTCAGAGCCTGAACTTTGTCAACTTAGAAGGATTACAGCCCAATAGTAATTATATGGTAGAGATCCAAGCTATTACATACTGGGGACAAGTACGTTTAAAAAGTGCAAAGGTCTCTTTATATTTTTCCTCCGGACCATCAAGCTCATCTAGTAAGTACATGTGTCCATGAATTATGGTTGCTCAAGGACACATTTTAAGATAATTTTTGTGATCAATGGTATGGGAGGGTCAGATTTGATGGAAAATGAAAAATTGATGGGAATTAATCATAGGTCACAAAAGAGTAGAGGTGTTACTAGAATTTATTGGACCCCATGTCAACTGCTAACAGCATAATGCAAGTGGCATGATGTATCCAATCTTTAGAATAAAAACTAAACTGGACATATATGAAGTGTTGTGGTAATATATGTGGATTATAGGCATTTTATTACCCATAATTATAAAACATTCCTAGCTTTTCCTTTGAATACGAGGCTAACAATGGAAGAAAAGCCATATTGTTGGAGAATTAGTTTGGAAGAACTATTAAATATACTGATAAATTTAAAGAGGATGTTGGGTAAGTGGTAATTTACTTACCTGTCCTGAGTTATTGCAGTTAGAGGACCCAGCCAAGTCACCAACCTTGTGTCATACAATTTGAAGTGGCGTTTAGGCTCCTCGATTGCTCCGTCCTCTCCTCCATTGTTCTCACGGGTATTTAAATACCTATTCTATGGGGGCTGCCCTTACTATTGTCAGATTGAGGAAGGAGAGGGGGCCGAGAGCTTGAATGCAGCTTTAGATTACATGACCCAAGGATCGGGATGTGGCCATCATCAGCAATAACCCTGGACAGGTAAGAAATTTACCAATCCCTGGACAACCCCATTAATCAGATGATTGTTAACCTATGAGACTAATTTATTAAAGTATATACACAAGTTTTTTTTATTGTAAGTGCCACATTTGTGTGAACCTTTGCAGCACTTTTTAGAAAAGTGGGTGAAGTTGATGGGGATCAAGGTGGGTCAGGGTGAGGATGAATTGGTATATCAGATTTACTATTACTCATGCCTGGAAACTGGATGAGCTATACCTGAATTATACACCAGTTCCCATATGGCAGGGATTTAATTTTTGGCACCCAGGACCTCCCACAGTGCTGCAGCCTCTTAGTAATTCTGGCACATGTGCTGTCGGTACTCACAATATTAAGACTGGCACACAATGTGTTGGAATCATTATATTCCCTCATTATATTAGGAGTTCTACTAGCGGTGTGTCCTGACATTTACAGAGGACATGTGGCTGCTACTTTCCAAAAGGTAGTGCTAGAGAAAGTTCACCTTTTTTCACCAAGGATGACTTATTAGGCCACACATAACCTACTAAGGATTCTACAAAATGAATATGGATAAATGGTTAAGTCTCTGTACACTGCTAGATGGCCTGAAAAGGCAATAGTTTCCTTAAGAAGACATAGCACTAGGACCTCTCATCTAGTCAACCAGTAGCCTGCATTGCACTGATGAGAGGCAATGATCTTGAAAGAGCTGTCTGCAGATGGTTTGCTCTTCTTTTTGAAGGAGATATTCTGATTTTGTGCTACTCCCAGATCCTGCCACTAGTTTTCAGCAAAAGTAGGCATTGGTCTACAGGGAACTACCTTCTAAAAGGTGGCTCTAGAGTAAATCTCTCAAGCCAACAAGGAAGATTTATTTGCATATTATTTCCACTTGCCCCCCATTAATACATATGCCTGGTTCCACTGATGGGTTTTATACTGGAGAAGGAAAGAAACATGTTAGACACTTCTTCTGACCACTTATCAGCCCTGAGAACCAAAGGTTGTGGAGGACGAGTTTGAAGGACCTCATACACCAATACTTTTCTTTGAGTCCCAGGAGGTTCAAGTTTTGCTGTCTGCTGATTTGGAAATGATAACATAACCTTTGCTTGTATAAAATAGTTTGTCTACGATTATATTACATTACGTCATAAATGTGTTACTTCATTAGAACATGGTACTAATGAAGATCAATATGTCCTAGTAAAAAAGGATCCCTAGTAAATGGATTAATGGAAATGCAATTTACTGTTAATATTAGATGTTGCCAAGATTCTAATAAATCATTTAATTATCTTCAGAGGATCAAGTATCAAAAGTCAGTAAAATGAAGACTGATACTCTAGTGCCGCCTCAAAGAAAACGCACGGCTAATATGCTTGAAATCGGAGCTCCGTTCTACCAGGATAATCAACTTCAGGTCAAAGTTTACTGGAAAAAGACAGAAGGTGAATACAAATTGTGTTCCTGTAGTCATTTGTCTATGCATTTCATACATAAGAACTTGAGAAAATTAAAATGAATTTTCTAGTTTTAGAAAAAATAGCCTTGAAACCCCAAGATATGATCCTAAAAAATTGTAGATCCACCAGTTCCAGCAGCTTTGTGATTAGAGATAGAGTGAAAAAGCGGCATCATATTCAATATATATGGCTGGCATTTGTATTGGTTCCACTAATTCCACTACTGCTCCCATTCTCATGTTTACCAGGTCTCTGCTGGTCACTATGTCCTAGCCTCATAGTAAAACATGGGGAATGGCAGAAACAACCTGCAGCAATGACCTGCAGGTAGACATTAGAGATGAGCGAACACTAAAATGTTCGGGGTTCGAAATCCGATTCAAACAGCCGCACACTGTTTGACTGTTCGAACGGGTTTCGAACCCCATTATAGTCTATGGGGGGAAATGCTCTTTTCGGGGGGTAGGCAACATTCGATCAAATTCTACTTACCAAGTCCATGAGTGAGGGTCGGGATTTATTCTCCTCCCTGTGCAGCGTCCCCGCGTCCTCTTCCGGCCTTGAATTCACTCTGCTAGGCATCGGGCCTGAGCAGAGCCGACTGTGCATGCCCGCACTACAAGCGGACATGCGCAGTCGGCTCTGCCCAGGCCCAATGTCTGGCAGAGTGAATGCAGAGCCGGAAGAGGACACGGGGACGCTGCGCAGGGAGAAGACTTCTAAAGGT
Source organism: Leptodactylus fuscus (assembly GCF_031893055.1). Classification (NCBI taxonomy): domain Eukaryota; kingdom Metazoa; phylum Chordata; class Amphibia; order Anura; family Leptodactylidae; genus Leptodactylus; species Leptodactylus fuscus. The sequence continues at coordinate 40,805,976 of NC_134266.1, forward strand.
AAGAGAAGAACCAGTGTTGATTGGCAATGTATAGCATTCTGCCAATCAATGCTGGTTCTGCATCAAGTCTTAACTTCGAACAGGTAGTAGTACTCGATCAAGTACAAGTATTTTGAATACCATAGTATTCAACTGAACACCTACTCGATCGAGTACTACTCGCTCATCTCTAGTAGACATGAGTAAGTTCAGCGAGATGGTTGATAGATGATGAGGAGCAAGTTTTCATGTAATATCTCATCCTCTACCTTTCTCAAGCCATATGGGCTCAGAAGGCCTTGTACTGTCTATACAGTATGACTTGAGAACAGCTAAGTAGAGGCCATATAGACTGAAAGACCTAGAAGCAGCCATATGGCTTGGAAAAGGTCTAATAATGACTATATAGTTCGAATATGGCCTAATTCTGAAAATATGGAATCACTAAGTCCTAGGAACGGTCATATAGATTTAAGGGCTCGTTCACACGGAGTAAACGCGGCACGCGATGTGCCGCGTTTACGGGACGTTTGCGCCGCGATTTTGACGATGGATGTTTGCGGTCGCGTTAACGCCGCGTTAATGCATGTTTACGCGGCGCTAACGCGACCGCAAACATGCTCCGTCAAAATCGCAGCGCAAATGTCCCGTAAATGCGGCGCATTGCGTGCCGCGTTTACTCCGTGTGAACGAGCCCTAAGGAGTCCTACTAGGGGTCTAAATGGATTCAGAATGGTCTAGTAGGAGCCACAAAATGGAGTGTATTTTACTTATTTGTTGTGCCTCATCTTGTCCTTTAATAAGCTTAGTTGAATGTGATCATACAGGTGTGAGCTGTCCTTTCTATTACAATAGAAAAAGAAAATCTAAACAGGCTTACAGGTCTGGTTGCCAATTTAGGGAAACACTTTCATTTTCAAAAGGTCATCTTGAAATCTACAGGTCAATTTTTAAGGTATATTTACATGGGGATTTTTCCAATCTTAAAACATCTACTTCAGGATTTAGGAAATGTTTTTTGTACTTTTTTTTACACGATGTGTTTATTGTCACTTTTTTGTTGCGTTTTTGATCTCGTTTTTTCTTGCTGTTTTTGCTGAGGTTTTTTTTGCCCCAGCAAACTGTATGGACCTGGAAACTTCTCTGTAAAACAAGCTTACATTTTTGATGCGGTTTTTTAAAAAAATGTGTCAAAAAATGCATCAAAATCAGTCTGCAAAAAACTCAGCGTGAACTTACCCTAAATGAGTTATCAAGTCTGAGGGTTTTGAAGGTCCACAAGGAATAGTCATATCCAACTCTATTCCATCTGTTTCCATATTAAAATGTCATTAGATCACATTAAGAAGATGTTTCAGTTACTATTATTCCCTGCTCATTATAAGAAGGGCATTCGCAGTTCAACCATAAAAGCATTGGAATTTTCTAATGTTAAGATTTCATTTTAATAGGATTATCAGTCACTTGGTTTCAACAATTTTTTTTCCAAATCAAAATGTCTTTCACCTTCAAAATGAACACATGGATATGTCAGACATCTGTATCACTATCATATAAAATACATCAAATCATACAGCACGTTACTATTAATATCAGTCTTGTTAGCAGCAGAGTTCACTGTCTTTTCTTAAAGGATACAAATATGTGACATGGCATGTGGTAAATCCATGTGATGTCTCCATAATAGCACCCCATCAAAGTGGTAGCATTTATTAGTAGAGATGAGCGAGTAGTGTTCGATCGAATACTACGGTATTCGAAATACTCGTACTCGATCGAACACTACTAGCTGTTCGAAGTTTAATGTTCGATGCAGAACCAGCGTTGATTGGCAGAATGCTATACATTATGCCAATCAATGCTGGTTCTTCTCTTACCTTTCCGAAGTCTTCTCCCGGCGTCTTCTTCCGGGTGGAATTCACTCTGCCTAGGCATCTGGCCTAGGCAGAGCCAACTGCGCATGCGCAGTCGGCTCTGCTCAGGCGTCGGGCTTGGGCAGAGCCGCACGCGCATGCGCAGTCGGCTCTGCCTAGGCCGGATGCCTAGGCAGAGTGAATTCCACCCGGAAGAGGACGCGGGGACGCTGCGCCGGGAGAAGACTTCAAGCAGAATCCAGCCTGACCGTCACTCATGGACTTGATAAGTATGATTTTATTGAATGTTGCCTACCCCTGAAACAAGCATTTTCCCCCCCATAGACTATAATGGGGTTCGAAATCCGTTCGAACAGTCGAACAGTGTGCGGCTGTTCGAATCGGATTTCGAACCTCGGACACTTTAGTGTTCGCTCATCTCTATTTAGTAGCAATTTTGGCACAGACACATTGTTATAGTCTTTATATTTACTAGCACACATGTAGACTGAGTTGGGTTTGGTTCACATCTGCGTTCGGGTCTTTCCGTTCCACTCTCCGCATGAAAAATGCGGAGAAAAAAGTCCTGCAGCCAGCTCTTTTCTCTCTGCATTTTTCCGTGCAGAGACACGCGGACCCCATTATAGTATATGGGGTCCATTGGTTTCCTTAGATAACCAGATTTGTTTTTCTTTTGGGGGGTCCCCAACCAGACTCCCTGCACGGAAACCCATGCGCAGATGTGAACCGGGCCTTAGAAACAAGTACTTTTTAATACCTTCATTTAGAATATTTCAACTGTTTTGGAAATCTAACCTTCATAGTGAGAATTGCTTTCCCCAGTGTTCTTCATAAAACTGGTGTTATGTTGTCTATTTTGGACTAGAAATAACAGTCACTGAGATACCTTCCCATCTTTACCATTACTCTAATGGCAGACCTTTAGTGGATACAATTCACTCACTAAAGATGAAAAAACACATCAAGTGTAGCATTCACCTGAACCACCACTGGAATAAGTCTCTGTCCATATTTAGGCATATGCCCAATTCTTCCATTGCTCCAGGTATATCCAACATGGAAAGAGGTAGAGCCGACACTTTTGGATATTAACATGATAAAACCTTTATTGATCACGTCTTAAAATCTAGTGTTACCAGTAGTGACATAGCTCAGACAGAATTGGATAAACAAGAGATGATCTTCCCACCACTGTTGGTCAGACTGAAGGGCTCATCATGACCTGGAGACAAATAATATTGTAAAAATTTGACTGAGGAACATGGGTTCATGATCTTTTTGACCTATGTATGACTGGATATAGGGGGAAGCTCCTGCTGCAGCCAGTTGTCTTCAGCCCCAAACAGAAAAGTGAGACTCATAAATATTTACTTATATAGTTCTGTCTTGAATGCAATATACAAATAATAATAATAATAATAATAATAATAATAATAAAATAAGTTCAAATGAAAAAATGTAAAGGGAATACGTAATGTGATTATTTTCTTCTGAATTTTGAATATTTACAGTTACTTTAAGTTTTCCTTCCATTTCCTAGCTATAGTATAGCAGTGGTGTCCGATCAACAATGAGCTCTTCTTCCATTGCCAGTTAACTGTTGGAGACCAAAGGACTGCCTATGGTGTTTGCACCGAGCCCTGTGCTATCTTTGCCTCTGTTCCCTAACAATGTTTATTATTAATATTTTCTTTCCAATAATTCACGTTTTTCTCTCTATTACATTATGTAATATGAACATTTTTTCCATAAATCATACCCTAAAGTAATACACTGTATTTTTCCAGTAACTTTGAGCTGTGACCAACCATGCATCAATAAGTCCTGCTCAGACATAACAGCTTTACAAAGTTAGGACTGTAGTGTTAGATCATGTGAAAATAATAAGGAGATTAATGGAATGTCCACACATTATTTGAAATATTCTCTTTAAGAAGACTATTTACATGAAGCGCTTGAAGTATATATATATTGACATTGATGTGTATTCATCTCGCTGACTTGCTTGTACTTGCCTTGGCTGTGACATATCTATGTTTATAAATTGTGAAAGGCTCTATACAGTAGTTCAGTAATCTGTAAAATAAGCACGGATCACTAAACTCAACTCCATCTGCTTTCAGAACCTTTGAAATGTTTCAGTGATTTTTCCAGCATGAACTTTCATTGTCGAATGAATTTGATGAAAGTAAATGCTTTTTTTTAATCTAACCCTAACCAGAGACGCTAATTCTTAAAAACAGTCTCTTCTAGATTTATAGTGTAATATAAAAGACCATAGACAAACACACTAGAGATGTCCAGATTTACAGTAAATAAGTAGTCAATAGTTTTCTTTATTTTTACATATATTTTTATTGCAAGTAGGGTTGAGCCGATCTTGACTTTTCAGGATTGATTTTGAAATCCGATTTCCGATCATTTTTCATTCGAACCCGATCTCGATCCCAATTCCGATCCCAATGCAAGTCAATGGGATTTTTTTTACTAATCGGAGATCGGATTTTAAAAACAATCCTATTCACTATACAGCATGGAATCTAAGAATTGAATGCTTTATTTGTTAGAATCTATGCTGTGTAGTGTTTTTTTTTTAATCACTAAGTAGCCAGAGGATTTTTTTTTTCATCCACTGGCTACTTAGTCCCCCCTGGTGTCCACTTACCTGCAGAGATGGCTGGTCTGGTGCCCAGTGTTCTCGTTCTTCTTCACCTCGCTGCCCCCTGCCTCCCAGGTTAGGAGAGTGTGGGCGTGTTAGGAGAATGTGGGCGGGTACTGGGAGGGGAGACGTCATGTCTTCCCTCCCAGTACCCGCCCACACTCTCCTAAGCCACAAGCCCCACCTTCTTCCTAGCTCTTTAACACTAACCTGGGAGGCGGGGGCAGCGAGGCGAAGAAGAACGAGAACACCGGGCACTGGACCAGCCATCTCTGCAGGTAAGTAGCTAATAGAGATATTAGCTAGTCTCCCATTAGAATGAATGGATGCAGTTGGCACACAGGGGGTTAAGGCTGTGTGCCGGCTGCTTCCATTCATTCCTATGGAACCACAGCGGAGAATGAGAATGAGCGGAGTGTATACTCAGTGTGAAGGCTAACATTGTTAGCTTTTCCCACAATGCTTGGCCAGTAGCAAAGCATTGTGGGAAATAATCACCGATCTCGATTGTGAAATTTTCTCGATCGCTGATCGGAATCCGATCTTTTCCGAACACAATCGCTCAATCCTAATTGCAAGCAACACTTTTACTAGTCATTAGCTCCTGGTACTAAGCACAATCAGGGGAAAATGTTGGTCTACCGTGCAATGGATGGAGTTGGATCCATTTTAGCAAGAGCCTCACTTTCTTAGTGGCATATAATGCGTATTTTGGCATGTAACGAGATGAAACCATTAAGTCTGTCCACATTTGACCTATTTGGCATACCAATGAAGATCAGGTTGGATACTACACCATAAGAATTAGAAACGTAGTGGGGCAAGACAGCGGCTCAGTGGTTAGCACTGCAGTGCTGGAGTCCTGGGCTTGAATCCTGTCGGGAACAACATCTGCAGAGAGGTTGTATGTTCTCCCAGTGTTTACATGGATTTCCTCCCATTCTTCAAAGGCATACTGATAGGACAAAAAAATAATCGCACATTGTGATCCCTGTATGGGGCTCACAATCTACATGACAAGAAAAATACAAATTAGAAACGCTGAAAACAACAGTAATACTAAAAATGAATAACAGTAAATGAGACAAAGTTGACCTCTGTAGGATTTTCTGTATGATCCTCCTAACACAAAGTCTTGTAGAAATCCTATAAATCTGCTGATCTATTCAATCTTCATCTAGAGACTGACAGGTGGGCACAACCAATGGTGTGGGGCTTAAAGATATATTTGTCCAACTGCAGAATGGCAGGGGGGATGGCTCCTGGACTAGCCAATTGTCTTACAGCCTGTGATAGGACTGTGCCGATGGGCAGGGCGCAATTGGCTGAGACAGGGAGAATATATCTTTATATATTTATGAGTGCACAGGGTAGAAATAAGAACATGTTAATTCCTTATACGCCAATGGTTGATGGAAGAGCCCATATGCATTATCGGCATTCGTATTAGGTTAGTGAGCATTAAGAATAGAGTTGAGAAACAAGTGCAAATATTGTGATTGGAATAAGAACAAATCTTATGTCTATTCTGTGCTCAAACCCCCAAAACATCAATGAACTGAACAAATTTCTTCTGTAAATATTACATCGCAGATAGTGTGCAGAGTAGGTTTGTCTTACACAAAAGATCATGCAATGCAAACCTATTCATATTAACTGCAAACATTAAGTACAATGGAAAAAGAAATCAAAAGATGAATATTTAAAATTCCTTCCCTGCGTTAGTGTGTTCAAAGTGAAGAAGCGTGGCAAAAAATCCAGGGCACATCTGTATAAATAAGGCTCAAAGCAGAGTTAATTGACAGAAGAGATACAAATGGCATTCTTTTACAAGTGCCTAAAGGAAAATGGGGCACAACATGATGCACATTGGCTGAATTAAGAATTGGCTACAGTGATTAGTTCTGGTCTGTAGCTAATCCATTTAATCAGGCAGGAATGCTTGGGTCTCCTCTGTTATCCTTGCACTTTCTTAAGACAAGACGGGAGATATGGAAAGGCATAGATCATAAGTTCATCTCCACACTGTACAACCATACAGTGTAAGGCCAAGAGAACAAAGCCCTATTGTGCTCATAAATACCATGGCTTAATGCGTTTGTCTTTGAATAGAAATATTTTTCTTGCATTCTCTTTCGTTGAAAGTGACTTGACTTGATTTGCTTGGTTTAATTCTTCACTTCGCTCATTTTATATACTTTCAATGACTGAGTGAATAGATTTTAAGAAGGATGGACATATTGTTCATGAACACAAGTGTTACTACATAGTAGGTGCCATTAAAAGGTAGTGCAATTTATGTGCATTAAAAACAGATGTCTAATATAAAAATGTTAGAGGATGTTCATTCTACCGGTACAAATGTCCCTTGCTGTCATCCATAGTAGGATGTAAGCAATCTATTACATATATAAAAATGAGTTTCTGTCTGTCTGTCCTCTATGCGCGACCAAACAACTGGACCAATCTTCACCAAATTTGGCACACAGATACATCAGGTGTCTGGAAAGGTTTTAGGACTCAACTCTCTTGGACATATCGTTCCTGCAGTACTGTATTCCAAAAACAATTACCTGTATTAGCCAATGCAAACCTTCAAGTCTTTCACTCATATTCCAACTGCCATACACCCGGTCACTCCACATGCACACAGCATTACTCCAGGTGTATATAACACTGATATCCAACACTAAAATCCAAACTGAGATACACGCATCAAAGCATTAGATACACAGCTCAGCACACAGTATCACACATTGGAGGATTAGATACACAGCACAGCACACAGTATCACACGTCAGAGGGTTATATACACAGCTCAGCACACAGTATCACATGTCAGAGGATTAGATACATAGCTCAGCACACAGTATCACATATCAGAAGATTAGATACTCAGCTCAGCACACAGTATCACACCACACATCAGAGCTTTACTCAAACACCCCAGCCATTTTTCCTCACTGCTGTAGGACAGCTTTAAAGGGGCAGGGCGCTGTAGATGACACTATTACACAAGGTCACATTCACACAGCTTTACTCCAGGTATCCATAACAACTGATTGCAGATTTTTCACTGATATCCAAATTGAGATACACATGATCACATGATGCTTATGGACACACACACACAAAAGGCATACAAAATACACCAGTGCAAAACTGGGAAATTCTTATGGGGCTACTACACTAGTAGACATTAAAAGTGAAAGAGCGTCAGATACCGATGGAGCCCCCATTCATTCTAATGTAAAAACCACAACGGAAGCTTACTGTATTGAAAGAAAAAGTCTTGCTTATACGTCAGAAAGCAACAAACATGGTGGAAGAAGAAACTTCTTTGATGTTTTTAACTTTAACTATTGCCATTAAAGTTCATGGCTCTTTTATTCAGAAAATAGCACCACACATGTCCACAGCTTGTATGCGCTATTATAACTAATTTACAGTAGATTGAATGAAGCTGAGCTGCAATACCAGATGCAACCCCAAGACAAGGCTGTAACTGTTTCCAGAAGAAAGCAGCCATGTTTTTCAATTACCCGACAAGTAATGTAAGGCCACGTGCACACAAATGTGCATGTATGGGTCTGTGAGAAAAGGCATGGTTCCATCCTTGGACTCAACCATTTCATTAATGAGCCCTGGCTACAATATGGACAGGAATTAGCCCTACCCTCAGTATGTGGCCATAAGAACATGATGGGTCAGTGTTAAGGGGACACCTTGCATGAGGTGACCTGAGGTCATTGCCTAAGTCGACACCTTATGGAATAAACTGGGGGTGAAGGAGGTGCAGCATTCTTTTTTAAGCGGCTGCTACTTATTGTACTATTGAAATAAGTAGCTGACAATACTTTTTACTCCTCATTCACGCTCCTGTGCTGGCTGGTTCCACTGCCACCTTCAGGCGGCGCTGCACTCATGTCATGACGCTGAAGGACACCAGGAAGCTACACCCAGTGTCCTGAGGCTCTTTAGAATCAGCTACAGCGCACCCGGTGGAGCCAGCCTGCATAGGAGCATGGATGCATGAGTGAAAAGTATCGTCCACTACCTATTGCAATGATACAATAAGTAGCAATTTGTTAAAAAAAAGAATGCCACCCCTGGTCATGTTCTTGGCTGGGCAGCATAAAAAAGTGTTCATATACTGTTGGAGGGCTATATACTGTATGGAGGCCAAGAAAAGTGTGTCATATATTGGGGGAGCAAAAAAGGAGGTTATATACTATGGAGGTCATATACTGTGGGGTTTTTAAAGAGGCGGTCATAGATTGCAGGGGGTGCAAAAAATAGGGTCATATACTGTGTATGGGCCAAAAAAAGGGAGGATGTGTACCATTTGGAAGTGGGGGGAGGGGCGCCTATAGTTTATAGTTCGCCTCAGGCAGCAGAGAGGCTAGGTTCACCCCTGGTCAGTGTGTTGGCCATTACACATGGCTAGCACACTGACCAAGCACATTGTTGTGTGACTGCTGAAGCCTCATTGTTTCACTTAGATGTATTGAAGCAATACAAAAACAATTCTATTCCTAAAAAAAATATATTTTATTAGTGACTGAATTGTATATATTTCAAAAAATTGAGTTGCATTTTAAGTGAGTATCTAGAGTACATGAGGTCTAATATTTTACATGTTACTAGCCAATTCAGCAGCAGAAGGCAGTGAATGAAATACCATACAGGGGACAAGCCATACTGGATACATCCACTGTATAATTAGAAACACATATCTTCATACATATGGAAACCTGCAATGCCGCTAGAATTTGAGAGATGGTTTGTGGTTGTGTATAATTATGAACAAGCCTTCAAATAGAAATTGCTCGATCACAGTCATATGGTTTGAGAATTATCTAGCACAGGAACCTGCATTGTGGTATCTGCTGAATCTACATGTGGATCACACATTCCTCTTACAGATATCAGTTTCAGGCAGTCTCTGTTGCACGCACAAAGGCTTTCACAGGCATATTATGCTCGGAGAACCCTGATCTGGAGATTATATGATTGGACCTTTGCAGCAGATTGTGCTTCTTCCAGTTGGGTTTTAGGCTTTGTAAACCAGATAAGTTCATTCTGGTTCGCACATATCTGAAAGCCGTTTTTTTCCACTATGTGTGTGGGCTGATGGGTTGGGGGGGGGGGGGGGAATCATGATTTTATTGCTGTGATTTTCTATCTATAATCATTTGTGGGGAAAAACCCATTTTAAGCACTCTAATATGGTCAGCAGGGAACTCTTATCTATACTCCAGAGAAGCTGGGGGAATTTATTAAAACAGGCGTACCAATTTTCTGGTGCAAATGTGGCACATTTTTGGGATCGGATGTTTGCACCAAAAATGTGTCACTTGCTTTAATTTCCAACCTGCTCACCACTTTTTAGAAAAGTGGGCAGAGATCAAGGCAGGTCAGGGTAGGCCTCAACTGTAATCCATTCTACAAAACTGGTGCGAGCTATATCTGCTACATCTGACTAGCGTAGATCTTATTTTTGGCACATAAGACTTTGACGCAAGAGACAGGTTGAATCCTGGGTTGGGGAATGAATTAAGGGTGGTGGAAGAAACACCATTCTTAATAAATTGCCCCCAATATATTTTGAACTGGGGGACGCTGCAAGTCTTAGCAATACAAAGACGTGCCACTTATTTTAGAAGCTGCACAAGGCTATGGTCACATTGGACGGTTATATTATAGGATTTCTGGAGTTGACATTTAGTAGTGGACCTTTCTGCTCCAGAAACCAGTTGGAATAGGCTGCAGTTTTCACATGCACTTTCCCATGTGTCTGCTCCGACTTTCAACCTTTACATGGCCAAGCCCACAGCAATAATTGACAAGCTGCAGGTTCAAGAGTATCAGTGTGCTGTACATCGCAACAATATGTGCTGTGCATCACAACACTGTGTACTGTACATCGCAACAGTGTGTACTGTACATCACAACAGTGTGTAGTGTACATCGAAACAGTGTGTACTAGCCACTGTAACAGTTAAGTACGCTCTGCTTGTCATCGGCTTAATGCTGCCAGCCTATACTATATACATTTGTACAAACCTTGTAATCATTTGGTCATCTGTCCATCTAACAAGATGAATTGTCCTTTGCTAACTGATATTAACAAGATTGATAGCAGGGGGCATCATGTATACTATACACCATTGGTGTAACTAAAGTCTTCTGAGCCCCGGTGTAATCTTTTGTCTACCTCATCCCTACAGCGAATTCTTGATAGTGATGGTTACAGGTGCTAAGGAGATTAATCCACCTTAGTGTGGTTCGGGTAATCTGTGGGTCTCCTTGGTTTATGGGCCAGATGGAAGTTGCAATCTCAGTACTGATGCCAGTGCTTATGGGCCCCCTAAGGCTCCTGGGCCCCGGTGCGACTGCACCCTCTGCATCCCCTCAACTTTCCATGCACTTTTTTGACTATATGGTAGTTTTTTTTTATCAGCTAAAAGTAAATATTTTAGGAATGAAACCTAAACTTGGAAACTACCCAACATTGATAAAGCGATGAAAGATTTAAGGATCTGATGTTACCTGAACCATACACGATGTATAGTGATGTCTATACAGGTGATTAAGGTGATGATAACACATTCCTAGGAAAATGAAGACATATATGAATTTCAGAATGATAAAAATAATCGCTTTTATACTTTCTTTTGCCTGGAAATAATATAGTCACCGGTAACCAATTATTTTGCGGCAGCAATACGGCACACTGAAATTTGTCCATGGCCACCTTTTAATATAACACATAGATGTACATACATTGTACTAATGCACTGAAAAGATTATAATTAATGCATATATTTACACTTATCTATGCCAATGACAATTCAACATTTATCATAAGAGATAACATTATGTAACATACACTATACTGGATGAATTACAGTTGTATTGTACCAAAGAAGACAGAGGTCACATTAAATCTATCGCGCTTTCTATCTATCTACAAAAAATCCAAGCATGGCAGCACTCCAAAGATTAGGTAGCAAGTGTATCTTTAACCCAAGGCAATGCTTTGGTCCCAAAATGTTGCCTTGGGTTAATGATACACTCACTACCTAATCTTTGGAGTGCTGCTATGCTTGGATTTTTGTATGTGGTGGAAGTAGCCATCTTTAAAATTGGATTTGCAGCCATAATCTGAAAAGGTGAATGGTATACTTCTTTGGACTTTACTCTATCTATCTATCTATCTATCTATCTATCTATCTATCCCATATCATCTATCTATCTATCTATCTATCTATCTATCTATCTATCTATCTATCTATCTATCTATCCCATATTATCTATCTATCTATCTATCTATCTATCTATCTATCTATCTATCTATCCAATATTATCTATCTATCTATCTATCTATCCAATATTATCTATGTATCTATGTATGTATGTATGTATCTATCTATCTATCTATCTCATATTATCTATCTATCTATCTATCTATCTATCTATCCCATATTATCTATCTATCTATCTATCTATCTATCTATCTATCTATCTATCTATCTATCTATCTATCCCATATTATCTATCTATCTATCTATCTATCTATCTATCTATCTATCTATATCTATTTCATGTCTTTGGATAAAACATAGATAACCATATTAATAGCATTTCCAAATGAGTATTTTTTTCTTAATGAAAGACGATAGATAGATAGATAGATAGATAGATAGATAGATAGATAGATAGATAGAAATCATTCTGAGATGAATGCTGATAACAAATGGAAACCTTGACTGAGCAGAAGACATATTATAGTAGATAGCGCTTTGTAATGACATCCTCACTTATGAAAGGCATTAACCTCTGACCCTGTAAATAATATTTCACATCTTGGCGAGCTGTGGTCCTGAACATGCACATAGTATAAACCTGAGAAATATCTATATGTATTTAACCCAATGTGTATTTTATGTTATCAGAAAACTCATACTAGACAGATAAAGTATCCAGGTAGTACAATGTATCCTAATAAATGTATTTGTAATGGCCACCCATCCAGCCCCAGCATAGGTATACCCTGAGATAAGCCCAGACTTTCCCGCACGGCTCCTCCAACCATCTGCTTACTCAAACTGACAAGACTATCAGATCAGACAAGAGTGAAGATCCTTAAGTCCTTTGTATGTTCACATATGGAAACAACCTGTGCAAGCTTCAAAGCTTTATTAAATTACCAACAATTTTTATCAATCTCTTTATATATTCATGATGGATTTACTTGCTTCAGGATTAATATAAGTCAAAGTACAAAGTTGTTGATAAATATCTGATTTCACGTGACATTGAAAGATTGAGCTTGGCAGTAAATTTTCTGCCTTTGTACCTTACCTTTTAACCAGTAAGGCATGTGAAGAAAGCCAGTGCTTGACCTGAACATGTCGAAAGCATTTTAATTTTACTGACTTCCATATTCAAAAGGCACAGATCACATTAAAAAGCTGTAGATACACTTGACTGCAGATGTAGAAGCCATTAAAGGGATTGGCCAAGGCTTCATATTGATGGCTTATCCTTAGGATAGGTCATGAATATGAGAAAGGGGGTGGGGGTCTGACAGCTGATATCTGTACAATGTTTGGAGTCAGAATTAGGCAGGTCTGTACATCTATAGACTAGAGATATCAGTTGGTTAATGGGTGACCGACTCTAAGGATAGACCCTTGTAGAATGGTTGTGCAACACAACTGTCATAAGAATATCCAGCACACTATAAATATATATATATATATATATATATATATATATATATATATATATATATATACTGTACAAGGACTAGAATGGATTCCCTTGACAAAAAATGTAATGTACCCTACCTAATACTGGTCAACACTACTACTTGACTCATCACCATGACTTGGATATTGGAATAAGACTCGTAATACACTCCATGTTCTGTCATATGATGTTTCTGTATAGCACTTTATTATTTTAGGGGAGAGGATCTTTGTTAGAACCTTTTCATTCTACAATGAAATGTAATGTATCATATGGGCCAAAAAACTTATCGGGTATATGTTAAATAGACCTAAAAGTTCCCATTTTATCGACCAAATTTTGGTCTTTGTTTGATGGTATTCACCGGGGTTTCTATTTTCTTTTTACTGCATGGACTAGTTCTGCAGACTGCACAGAGATGTCCAGCAAAATAAATATATACCACAAAGTATACTTTGCAACATGGGTGCTAAATGTATGCAAATCCAAGGTTTCTATCAGGACAACCTCCCATTGGGAACCTACAGCACACACTGCTTCTATACGTGCTATATTACTGCTCTGTACAACTCAGACTAGCTCATTTTTTGCATTCATATTATCTTTAGGAAGATTATTTTAGAGTTAGGGATTGAACTCTGCGATCACATCATGACCTGTTGTTATGGATTGCAGTCATCCAGATGATGAAATGTACCAGGGCACCAAAGAGCACATAAGATATAGCGCTAAATAATGTCAGATGAATAATGAGGACTGGAGACACCTGGTTTGCCAGGAAGTTAAAGGGTCATAGGTCTTAGATTCCTGATTTTTGTGATGTTGTGACATATGTAAGTGCTGTGATTTCAATAAATTTTAAAATTTGCTTCTGGTTTGGAGATATGGATAAAAAAAAATTCAAAACTGCCAACACAAGATCCTCAATATTTATCTTTTTCTTAGAAATGTTGATGGAAATGCTTACCTTACTAGAGGATAGAGATCAATAGAAATTAAAATTGTCATGTCTACTCGGCCGGCATATGAGGCACATTGCAATACATGTATGTATGGTATGTTATGATACACTTTAGCACTGTGGCTCCTTCATTATTTATATTGTACAGTATCTGTTTTATAATCACCATGCAAAATAATTGCAGCCTGTAACAGCTGCTATCAACCAGATACTGTGCAATGCAAATAGTGAAGGGATCCCACATAGTACAATACCCAGAGCCCCCACTCAGTACAATGCTCCATAATATCTCCACACAGTATAATATGCTCCACACACTGCCCCATACAGTATAATATGCTCCCCAGAGCCCCACACAGGATAATGCTCCATAGTATCTCCACACAGAATAATATGCTCCCCACATTGGCCCACACAGTATAATTTGCTCCACAGAGCCCCACACAGTATAATGTTCCATAGTATCTCTTCACAGTACAATATGCTCCCTACACTGGCCCACACAGTATAATATGCTCCCCAGAGTACCACACAATATAATGCTCCATAGTATCTCCACACAGTATAATATGCTCCCCACACTGCCCCACACAATATAATATGATTCCCAGAGCCCCACACAGTATAATGCTCCATAGTATCTTCTCACAGTATAATATGCCCCCCACACTGGCCCACACAGTATAATATGGTTCCCTAGAATCCCACACAATATAATGCTCTATAGTATCTCCACGAAGTATAATATGCTCCCCAGAGTCCCACACAGTATAATGCTCCATAGTGTCTTCACACAGTATAATGCTCCATAGTATCTCCACATAGTATACTATGCCCCCCACACTGCCCCACACAATATAATATGCTCTCCAGAGCCCCACACTATAATGCTCCATAGTGTTCCCACAGGGATATTTTAAATAAGAAATAGAAAATTAAAATGTTTAAAAAAACTACTTTTAATCTAAAAAAACTTCCCTGTGATTTTAACTATTTAGACTGCTGAATGATTCATGTCGTCAGTAAAATTTTATAACAATACAATGGGCTAACTAATGGTTACTTTTTTTCTTTTAATTCAGATCCTCTTTTGAGACTTTATCATGTACAGTGGATTCCTGAATCGTGTGCACACAATGAAACCAAAGGACCTGAGAAATCTGTAACCCAAGTAAGATATGATTGGCAACATTATAGTAGGAACATAGATCGTTCAATGGGATGAGTTAATGAAAACCAATGACCCAGCTTCAGAAATTAGATTTTCATACATTTAGATCATTCCTGTTTGTAAGTCTTGGTATGGTGAAGTGGATTCAAGTGTTCTTGAGAAACCTGTTGCGCTCTGATTTTTGGAGTTCGGTTTAGTGTAAAACAACAGTTGTTGTGGAGTATCATGGTCAGAAGATGGAGACTAAAGCTGGCGATAGACATTAGGTATCTGTAGACACAGCATCGCTCCCAAACCTCTCATTCACATGCACACTCAGCTTGGTATAGTATGTGTTTTAAATGAAAAGGAATCCAAGATCAAAAGGATTAGGTAGTTGATATCTTCCTTGACATCTTCTGTTAGGGGGTAGTCAAGAGACTCCCACACAGATTCAATTGACATCCAAAATCAGCAGGTTTTGCGTCAATTTATCGGTTGCATATAGCTATCCGACACTAGGTTCACACTACCATTGAGGTTTCCATTTTTCAGGTTGACTTGGGGATCCGAAAAATGGAAACCCTATCTGTTTAAAAAGCGATTATCCAGAGAAACCCCCATACACTATAATGAGGTCCACTGGGTTTCAGCCCTATTCCGCCTGAAATCGGTGGAGAAATGTCTTGCCTACAGGACTTATTGCTCCGTCTTTTTACTTAGAATGGGGGATGGGGTCCCCAAAAGCTAGTGTGAAGAAATTCTTAAAATGAGCCATTGTTACCCATTGTTCACCGAACGGAATACCAAACGCAATTGCAAGTGCTGTTCAGTAAAAGCACGCGGACCCCATAGACTATAATGGGGTCCATATGCTTGCCCCATAGATTGTGAACTACTTTCCTGTCCGCATGTTCTGTGCGGAAATCTGGCGGCAAGCACACGGACCCCATTATAGTCTATGGGCTCCGTGTGCCTTTACTGCACAGTTGCCTTTGGTATTCTGTTCTGGGGGTCCCCATGCGGACTCCCCCGGACGGAATACCAACGCAGATGTGAACGAGGCCTGAGGCTGGTCTTACACGACCGTAGTTTAAGTCCGCAAATGGTCCGCAATTGAAGGTTTTCAATTGCAGACCATTTGTGGACACATTATAGTCAATGCGGCCTCGTACACCACCGGATATTTTATCCGTGGTGTGCCGGGCCGCAACCGAGGTCTGCACTTTTTGGAACATGTCCGCAATGGCTGCAATTCACGGTACTGCACGGACTCACCCATAGAACTCTATGGGCGAGTGCGGCAGCTCACGGACATCTGCGGAGTGTAAGTTGATGATCAGCAACTAGTGTTGCTAATCACAACTTGCGGACCGCAAATGCATTACGGTTGTGTAAGACCAGCCTTAGAGTCATGTGAAAAAAAATCATCCTTAGTTACACTAGATTCTACATGGGGACCCAAAAGACAGAGACCCTGTCTGCTTAAAAGACTATGGGCTCCACTGGGTATAAATCCGGCAAAGAGAAAACTCCTTCTGGAAGGATTTAAGGCAGAATCTGAGACTCCACTGCAGATATGAATCCAGCCTTACCCAGTAAATCACTACAATTCTCTAATTTCCTATGTAAAGTGGCTTCAAACAAAACCTCAAAGTTATGCAAAATTACTGGAGGTTAAGGAAATCTAATTCACATTGTGCACAGAAGGTGTTTGCTCTGAATTATCGCTCTGCGCTCGGTCCTCATATAGCCCTTTGATATATATCCTGCCCTTGAATTATTTGCTACTGCCATGTGACAACATTAGCAAGCATGAGCCTCCTGGATGTGAATAGCACTCCCTTATTTATACAGTATTTGGTAGAGGCGTTGTTGGTGTATCCTAAGCTGGCCTTTTATGCTGGTTCTAATACCCTGCTTGTTTTGCTTGGATGCACATTCCCATTCACGCCGCACTATACCGGCTATTATCACGTCATGGGAATTCTGCTTTCTGTAAGAAGTAAGACACTTTGATGCAGTGCAGCCCAGGTGATTCATAATACACTGCCAAAGAAGCCAGGCCTTCCAGAACATGCTAGTAGCCACCCACAGTGTAAACAGGACTGCTCTGTATATTGTACACTGCTGTAGCATTTAAGGTTGGATTCTCAAACAGTAGTAATATTACATTCCCTATAAGGGATTTCCAGGACCCGCTTATTGCAGACTATTAGATTTAGTCATTGATAACTATTCTATTCTTGCAGTAATAGAGATCAGCACTCAATGCTCTGACTTACACACAACCTACTGTAAGCAAGGCGGCAGTGTACCGCACGGGAGACGCAGGCTGGGACTGACATAATATATAGAAATAAATACATATACAATAATTGCAGTATATTTTCTCATAGGATAAAGTGTATTCTTACACTGTCTGTAACTGTTAAATAAAAAAAGGTGCTCCAAAATTGATATATTGTGGGAATACTAGTAACCACTATGTCAGGGGTGCTGAGCACTTTAAAGGGAGCTTACTACCATCAAAACCTCTTCTAAACCTCATATATGCTATTGCAGGAGCTGTTAGTGGCGCAGTGAACGTACCTAGGCCGCCTCAGTTTCCGGACCAAAAAACGGGTAGCTGCAACTGGATGCGGGTGCATCCATTCATTGAAGCCACCGGCGTTTCCGTAGATATAATTGACATGCTGCGATTTGCAAAGCCGCAATGTCTTTGCAAATCGCAGCGTGTCCGCGCTGTGATCTTTTCCGCAAAGTGGGGATGGGATTCGCATGAATCCCATCCACTTTGCCTGCACTGTACAACGCCGTGATTTCTCTCGCAGCGTCTCCGCTGTGGTCAAATCGCGGCATTTACGTCCCGTGGGGCCCCGGCCTAAAGGGAGCTTACTAGAATCAAAATCTCTTCTAAACCTTGTACTGTATATGCTATTGCAGGGGCTGTTAGTGAAACAGTCAACGTACCTGTTTGTGTTGAAGTGCAATTCAGTTACTGACAAAATAAACGTCAAATCCATATATGTATCCAAATGAGCTATTCAAGGCACCTGGACATGGGGTAACATCAGTACCTCTTAGATATGGTAGGGGGTGACAGCTGCAGATGAAAAAAAAATATATATATGAATTTAGAATAAAATTGAATTTTCATGGCAGTAAATTGTACTTTGATACCAAAAAGTGGGGTCACTATGTCAATAACACGGCCTACAACAACATATTAGTTTACTCCTAATGTTTGTGATAAATTCCCCAACTTACTATTAGAGCCTGTTAAGACAACCAACTTCCTTGACCAAGAGTTGTCAGTGATACGTGAAAGAATATGGTTGAGTTTCAGAATAGAATATTATGTCAGCACAAATACACAGGCTATCAGTATTAGAGCTCTCCATTGTCTATCTGTACCTGCCCTTGTTGTGATTGTGACTCATATGTATTTCCCCCATACAGGATCATCACATTATCCTACCCGGGTTATTATTTTCGTGCAAATACAAAGTCACAATACAGCCGGCCAGATCTAAGGGCCATCTAAAGGCTGAAAGCATATTCTTCACAACTCCTCCCTGTTCAGCGCTGAAAGGCAAAAACCACAAACACATCAACTGTCCAACAGAAGGAGGTAAGGAATAGTCTGGCCGCTTCCCGGGATCGTATAAGTTTATGTTTTGCGTCTTGGCGCCCCGCTGCTCCATTTTTGTTTAATTAAGAGTTGTATCAATAGAGATCACATGACTGGCTTGGCCATGGTGTTTGCCACAGGGTTTGTATGAGAAGTGTATTTATATCAGTGCCATATCCGGGGATTGAATGAATATAAGGTTGCAATATTAGACATAGCCCGTGTTCCAGGAGTTGAACTGTTTCTGGGAAAAAGCAGATCCTTGTTACTAATCCAGTTCCCTCACTACGTATGTCTTCTAGAAAATCTAGCTTTGTTATCTATAAAAATATATTATACTTCCCTTTTTTGTGTGTATCTTTACAATGCTTTGTATGGTTTTATTCTTTTCTACCCTAGAAATATGTAGGACATCGCTATATCAATCTGTTATAAGTAAAACAGGAAAAACAAGCTGTAGGTGACTACAATGGTCCTCCATTCACTTGTGGTTACCAATTAGAGATGAGCGAACACTGTTCGGATCAGCCGTTCCGAACAGCACGCTCCCATAGAAATGAATGGAAGCAGCTGGCACATACACTTTGCTGGCGGCCGGTCGCTTAACCCCCCCCGCGTGCCGGCTACGTCCATTCATTTCTAGGGGAGCGTGCTGTTCGGAACGGCTGTGCCGAACAGTGTTCGCTCATCTCTATTACCAATGTTCGCTGAGGTTTCTTCTGCAGACTTTCTGCTTCCATTATACCTGTAGGGAAATCGCTGGCGTTTCAGTAGGTATAATCGACATGTTGCGATTTCCAAAACTGCAACGATTTTGTAATTTGCGTCGTGTCCACTGTATGCATTTTATCACAAAGTGGGGATGGAATTTCCACTTTGCTGTGACGTTTCAGCAAATTGTGGCGTTTATGTCACATGGCAGGGATTCAGCATGAATGAGTTAAGGTCATGGATTCACTAGGCATACATGCAGCAGGTTTGCCCCTGTGAAATGGTCAAACACACTATTGTGGATGAGATTTACCCAAATCTCATTGATGCACTTCTTCCAAAACTCAACACACAAACCTTCTTTGTCAAGTATGGTTTCTGATTCTGGCACTGGTTTTAGCCTTTGCAATGTGAAGGATAAAAGCCAAGCCAACTGCTCTATTGTAGTGGAAACTGCAGAAAAAACTGCCAATGTCAGCTGTTTTTTTTTGTTCGCTATGGACAGGTCTGATAAGGAATGTCTGCTATGAAAACTCTGCTCTAGACAAATCTTGTGCAACCTTAAAGGGGCTCTATCATTGGGAAAAGTCATTTATAACTAATCACATCCTTGCATAGGCTTTAGAAATGCTATTCCACACCTACCTTTAGTATGTAAATTGCTTCATTGGTTTCTGAATAAGTCCGTTTTTATCCATATGCTAATTAGCCTCCAGCCAGCACAGGAAGTTCCCAGCAGCCTCCTCCCTGCTATTATCTCCTATGTGTGTGCAAACAGGAAGTTGAGTCATCAGCAGCAGCAGCCAGTGCATATACTCCCATAGGAAACAATAGCAAATGGGGTGCACGATGGTGCACTGAGTCTAAATAGCATATGAATAAAAATGGACTTATCCAGAAACCACTGAGGCAATTTACATACTAAAGGTAGGTGTGGAATAGACTTTCTAAAGGCTATGCAAGGATGCGATTAGTTAAAAATGACTTTTTCCAATGATAGAGCCCCTTTAAGCTGAGTTCACATGGAGTTTTCATGAGTGGATTTTGAAGCGGGAATCCGCCTCAGAATCCGCTCCACAAAACGCCTCCTGAGGTTAGCCGCAACTGGATGCCGGTGCACTGTCGTGGAATCCCACTCTGGATTAGGTCTACATGAATGGGCCTAGTCGGGAGGGAGTATTGCGCCGCAGATGCGGAATCTGCGGAAAGATGGGGCAGCTTGCTTCTTTTTTCTGCGAGCAGGCTCCCATTGAATGGCTCCCATTGAAGTCATGTAATACATTGTATCTCCTAATTCACACTAGTGTGTTTGAGTAACTAGAAATGTTATTTGATTTTTTAAAATTATTTTTGTACTTGTTCATGGCAACACATTACACTTCTAATGATATGGTAAGGTATTGCCCAATACAAAATGAAACAAAGGTACTAACAAGGGCAACATCCTAAACAATCTACATATTTATGTTTTAGAATTCTATTTAAATCCTCTATTCAATGTAAGACTAAAGGAAAAAACACCTGGCCGTACCCAAAGAACATTTTTGTATTACAAAATAAACTTATGTCGCTTTGATGTTCTTGGAATAGATTCCCCTGTATCATAATGGAATGTAAACTCTTCAAGGTAGAGATTTTTGGGTCGGCCAAGTTACTTTTATTGCAAATCATTTCCAATTGATGTTTAAAAAAACCTAAAAGCTCAGAACAAATAGAGACTTTCTTTGTGGGTAGCGAGGTGTTGAAGTTCAGTTAGCAGGCTTTCATACTCCTGTTGCTTTTACAGAGATTTAGCATTGAAGTTTACTGTAATTCACTGAAATGTTTGTGAAGTCCTGCCAGATATTGGTAAAGGCTTTCATTGTTGGCAAATCTGCCCTTACTCAAGACGAGTTAATTCGTTTTCGAAATACATTTGAAGAACTTGCAGAACATTATTTGTCTTACAGAAACAACACATAATGCACAGAACAAATACTGGAGACAAAGGAAATAGAGGGAAATATTCTTTATGATCTCGTTTTGCTGTGAATTACATAGATGACTCTGAGTTCTATATAAACATGTCCCTCCTAGATGTAGACAAGGTAATGACATATGGTAAAAGGCACTAGAGAATGCCAAGATGATCTGGAGAGCCGTCCATTTGTGTATGTAAATGTTTAATGTACTGAAAACTTGGAGTTGAGATTACACTGGCATTTGGAAGGCTACTCAAAAAGAAACAAAGAAAGGGATTATGGATTTTGACTATGAGAACTCAGCAGTGTGTCTTATATTAGAGAGTATGCGTTGTTATGGCCAGAGAACGGTCTTGGTCTACTGGATTAGAAGCAGGTATAAAGGGGGCCCAGCGCCGCACCTTCCATGAAGCGACCTGAAGCGACCGCTTCAGGCAGTGCTATGCCGGGCCCCGGGGGCAGCATTTTTGCTGACCTAAGCCAGTCCAGGACAAGCGGCTATCTGTCGTCCGCCTCAGGCGGCATAAAAGCTAGGTTCACCCCTGAGGGGGCCATGCCCACCCTGCCATCCATTGTGCACGGGAGGGTCCTGAATGTCTCTGGAGAAACCTGTCTGGTTCTTCAATTTGTGACTTAATATATTTCCAAACTTGTCCCCTTCAGGCGGCATAGTCTATTTAGAAGGTCAATTCTTCATTTTTTACTTTCACTTAATAGGTTGATTTTTAATGGATACCTTAAAGGGATTGTCCAGTTTTAGACCAATATTGGGCAATAAATGTTATTATTTGTATAATGAAAAGTCCAACAACTTTCCCATATACTTTTTTAAAATGTAGATTGTGAGCCCCCTCTAGGGCTCAAAATCTACATTTTTCATTATCAGTATGGGAGGTAATCCATGCAAACATGGGGAGAACATACAAACCCCTTGCAGATGTTGTCCTTGGCAGGATTCAAATCCAGGACTCCAGTGCTGCAAGGCTAACTACTGAGACACCGTGCTGCCCCGATTTTCCCATATACTTTCTGTAACATTTCCTCACCGTTTTATAGGTCTCAGCTTGCTTTCTGCCAGTCTGCTTACTTCTAGTGGATAAAAATCTGTCCATGGTCATGTGATATACACTCCATGGTCATGTGATATACAGTCCATGGTCATGTGATATACACACAGGTGCACAGTTCATTACATTCGCAACACAGTAATCAGACATCTGCTTAGTAGTGAGCTGTGCACCTGTGTGTTCATCACATGACCATGGACTGTATATCATATGACCATGGACTGTTTATCATATGACCATGGACTGATTTTTATCCACTGGAAATAAACAAAATGAATGAAAGCAAGCAGAGATCTAGAAAATCATGACTAATCGATACAGAACTTATATTAGGAAATTGTAGAACTTTTCCTTATACAAACAATAACAATTGTTTCATTAAATTAGTCTGAAGCTGGACAACCCATTTAAGGCTAGGCTCACACCTACACCTGATCTCCCCTTGGGGATTTCGTTCCCAATTCCACTTTAAAAACACGGAGAGAAAAGTCATGCAGACAGTGCTTTTCTCTCTGCATTTTTCCACATTTTTCAAGCATAAATTGGCGGAAACCCGGAAGACCCCATTATAGTCTATGGGGTCCTTGGGTTTCCATGAGTAATTGCTTTTTAAAGCGAATTAGGTGTCCATTTGTGGAGTCTGAGAACAAAATTCCAAAATTAATTAATGGTGGTTAATAGAGATGAGCGAGTAGTATTCGATCGAGCAGGTATTCGATCGAATACTACGGTATTCGAAATACTCCTACTCGATTGAGTACCAATTGCTATTTGAATGGAAAAGTTCTATGCAGAACCAGCATTGATTGGCCAAATGCTATACAGTTGGCCAATCAACGCTGGTTCTTCTCCTACCTTTAGAAGTCTTCTCCGTGCAGATTCCCCGCGGCATCTTCCGGCTCTTCATTCACTCTGCCAGGCATCGGGCCTGGGCAGAGCCGACTGCGCATGCCCGCTTGTAGTGCGGACATGTGCAGTCCGCTTTGCCCAGGCCCAATGCCTGGCAAAGTGAATGAAGAGCTGGAAGATGCCGCGGGGACGCTGCACGGAGAAGACTTTTCGGAGGATACAGCCCGACCCTCATTCGTGGACTTGGTAAGTGTAATTTGATCGAACGTTGCCTACCCCTGAAACGAGCATTTCCCCCCATAGACTATAATAGGGTTCGATATTCGATTCGAGTAGTCGAATATTGAGGGACTACTCGAAACGAATATTGAATCTCGAGCATTTTACTGTTCGCTCATCTCTAGTGGTTAACTGTTGGGACCTCAGCCATCATCTTTAAGGAAGCCTAAGTCCTTGAGTAGGTACCTATTATTCCTGCAGCACCTCTACAGGAGAAATGATGCAGCTTTATAGAAATTAAATGGACTGTACAGTATACGTCGTATATGGCGTGTCATATGTTTCCAAAGTAATATCCTCCAAAGAGTGATCGCCTTTCTATTAACACACCATTCCCTTATAGGTCATTTGCAGATGAGTTTCGAGACAAGACAACCACTTTAATAATTTATTAATTTCCAATTTAATAACTGACCCTAAAACACAAAGATTTCCTATAATCTAAATATTATAAGGCTGAATAATTCTTAATAGGATTCTTTACAATGACCACGGCGTGGTTTATTACTGTTTCTGAACCTTTTTTCTGACTGAAGCCGAAATTTATTTTTCTAGCATTCATATTATTTTTAAAGATATCCATACTGCCTATTTTACATTCAGCGTAGACGAAAAACCCCATCTGTAGATATTTATATATTCATGCCAGGCAGAAACAAACTCAGTCTATGTATACATTATTTATTAAGTTACCTCTATTTCTCGTAGAATTAGCATATTGAATTTATTTAGGCTGCATGTGAAGTAGGTCACGGGAACCACATTGAAATGCATTAAGAAAATGTTGCCGGTTAATTCCAAATATTGTCCGGTATATATTTTTGTAGAATTCCTTTAAGCACCATCAGGTTGATCTGATAACAATTATTGCTGGTTTTCTATCTCATAATGTTAGCCTTTTTATTTCCTTTTGGATCCATAAATATATATATATATATATATATATATATATATATATATATATATATACAGTAAGTGATTGGAATTCATGAAATGTTATTGCTCCTTACAGGACAAGTTGTTGCTAAAGTGTTGGCAAAACCTGAAAACTTATCGGCGTCTTTCAATGTCCATGAGGGTAACATCACCGGACACTTTGCATGGAAATTGTCCAAATTAAATCTTCTTCAACCTATGACCGGATTCCAAGTTACGTGGGCAGAAGTCACAACAGAAAGCCGGCAGAACAGTCTACCCAACAGTATCATTTCACAGTCTCAGATATTGCCAGCGGTAAGTTTGAAAACTTCAGTTTGTGTTTTTATTTTATTGAAGAGTCCATAGGATTAATATATGTTGTCTTCTCCATACAGGACCATTATGTTCTTACTGTCCACAATCTCAGGCCTTCCATGCTTTACCGACTGGAAGTTCAAGTGTTAACAACAGGTGGTGAAGGCCCAGCAACAATAAAGACCTTCAGGACACCAGATATACTGCCCCCTATACCTCACCGTAAGTAATTGAAATT
This sequence comes from Leptodactylus fuscus, assembly GCF_031893055.1. NCBI lineage: Eukaryota > Metazoa > Chordata > Amphibia > Anura > Leptodactylidae > Leptodactylus > Leptodactylus fuscus. The sequence continues at coordinate 40,831,328 of NC_134266.1, forward strand.
TGTAACAATTTTAAGAGGACCTTTCACCGATTTGGGCACAAGCAGTTCTATATACTGCTGGAAAGCTGACAGTGCGCTGAATCGGCTTTCTCGATCTGTGCCCCGGGTAAAGAGCTAGCGGTCCCGGTACCGTAGCTCTTTACAGTCAAAAGGGCGTTCCTGACAGTCTGTCAGGTACATCCTTCTCCACAGCAGCGCCTATCGTGCTGTACAGTGTGAGCGGGGAGGAACGCCCCCTCCCTCTCCTCACAGTACTTGTCCATAGACGAGCATTATCAGGAGGGGAGGGGACGTTCCTCCCCACTCACACTGTACAGCATGATAGGCGCTGCTGTGGAGAACGACGTTCCTGACAAACTCTCAGGAATGCCCTTCTGACTGTAAAGCGCTACAATACCGGGACCGATAGCGCTTTACCCAGGGCACAGATTGGGAAATCCGACAGTGCACTGAATTCAGCACAGTCAGCTTTCCAGCAGTATATAGAACTGCCTGTGCCCAAATCGGTGAAAGGTCCTCTTTAAGTGCATGGAAATTCTAATTTACTATCTGTATATAATATTTTGTACGGATTAAAAAATAAGACACTTGAGGTTTCTCCTGTTTGAGTCCATTGACCTCATTTTTAGGTACTGTGTGATAGAAATTTTCTATAAAGCAACCCGTACAAATTATATATCTTTGGCTGACCATCTGATGTGCATGGGGGGCCCAATGACTGGTGCTTGGGGGGATAGGGATCATACTGTTGGATTTTAACCTTTATCATTTTGTGCATGGCTGGCTGGGCTCTCTCCTTTCCTATTCAGTACTCAAGGACTGCTTGGCAAGCATGTGTATAAGGGAGTTGGATGAGTTGGATATGGCCGTCTTTAGACTTGACATAGACACATTTTTTTGTAACAGACCTATACTACAATATACCATTTGTGATAACCCAAACTGAACCACATATTTGCAAATGAAATAGGACTATCATTTCAGATTTTTATTTTTATTGTAAATTCCAAACACATGTTTAGGTGACATCTTTAGGTGGGTGGATGATTGACTTCAATGATGGTTGACACAACCTTGTATACGTTTATTATTCGATCATGGTGCCCCATCAGCTCTGTATCTGTACAGACAAGCTCCTACCTCACTGCTGTACAGTATGTTCTGGATTATGAGAGATGACAAGATTCTGGCAGACTTACCGCTCTTTCAACTCTTTGTTGATGACAATCTGGACATGAATAACATTTGTATCTTACTATGTCATGATTCCTCTTGGCAGCAAGCTGTATGATATATTTCTTACATTGAGTTGTGATCTTTTTTCACATGTTCTTCACTACAGATTTCCTGTTTAAAACACCTAAAAAAAGTTCACGAGAATACTGAAAAAAAATTAAAATAAAAAAAATCAAGGAACTATTCCAGAAACCTTTCATGTCTCGCTCTCTGGAATGTTAAAACACAAAACGGTTAGGGGATGCAAAACAATTAGGTTGGTGATGAGAGCGCGTCCCATTATCGTACACAGCTGCACAGAACGCGAGGTGTAATTGCCAATTACGCCCAAAACAGTGTTTGTTACATTCTTCCTTCAGTTTACATTCTTTGCAGAGTAAAGACGGCATTGTGCACCCAACCAGGAATGATTGATTCTAAATTCACCTTTAAACCTACCTATTTGGTTCACCCTGTTGGCATTTGGTTTTGTTTTTCTCTATAAGGGATGTCATGTACGGTTTTTTTGCTCTAGTAGGTGGAAAGTCATTTTAGAATAGTATTTTCAAAGTGTTTTTAAATAATATTTCCACTTGTATGTAACTACGTATGGATATAATTATTATGTACACAGTCCAGGCCAGTCACATTAATGTGACCACCTGTCAAAATCCAGAATAACCACCTTTGGAAGAGCGGACCGCTGCGAGACATACAGGAAGAGAGCGGACGTTGTGATGATGTCACTGGGATGTTGAGCCATGCCCAGTGCCGCACCTCCCATGAGGCAACCTGAAGCGACCGCTTCAGGCGGCGCTATGCCAGGGCCTCGGGAGGGCGGCATTTTTGCCGTCCTAAGCTAGTCCAGGACAAGCTGTCCTGGATTGGCTTAGTGTCACCGTGTCTGCAGCCCGACACGGGAAGCGAGTGGTGTATTGGGGCGGCCCTGCTGGACGCAGCGCTGCTCCAGCGGCCGCCCCTCACACGCAGGCAGAGAGCAGCCCCGCCCCTTTCACTCGGCCCCGCCCCTTTCCGATTGGTCCCGCCCCATTTCTCGAGACCCCACCCCCTCCTCCGGGGGGGGGGGGGCGGCTTTCTGACGTCTGCTTCAGGCGTCAGAAAGCCCAGGTTCACCCCTGGCCATGCCGACTCCAGTGCCGTGGCCAGCTTCACCAGGTTACGCGGTTGAGCATCCATGGCATGAACAACCTGATTAAGGTGGTCCCACAGATTCTCGATTGGGTTCAAGTCCAGGGAATTTGCTGGCCAAGGGAGTACGGTAAACTCATCCTGGTACTCCTCAAACCACGCATGTATACTGGGCGCTTTATGATACGTGGCATTGTCCTGCTGGTAGATGCCATTATTCTGAGGAAAAACAATTCTTATGTAGGGGTGAACATGGTCCGCAAGGATAGATGCATACTTGTGTTGTGCCTTCCACAATGATGAGTGTACCCACATGGCTGATGACACGTGCCTTCTGCTATTGGTTATTTAACATTGATGTCAAAAGTAGGCGGTGGTCACATTAATATGACTGGACTGTGTATAAATACAGTAGTAGGAGAAAATATACAATTCCAAAAATTAGTCCAAAGTTTTTAAATTCACTTGAAAAAAAAAATACTGCAATACCAAGAACTGCAGTTATGAAAATTATGATTTTCTGGGTGCTAACAGCACCAACACGTGATGTACACAATGAAGAAACTGCATTACTCACAAGTGTTGAGGCAGCAAATCAGCAGGGACGCGAAGAGTCAGACCCCTATCAGTCTAAAATTCTAAAATTCATTGCCTATCTTAAGAATAGACCATCAGTTTTAATAAATTGGATTACTTTTTTAAAGTGAACATGAACAATGCTCTCCTATACTGTATGTAGGTTGGATAGAAGGAACTTGATGTATAGGTTTGTCAGTATCACCTATCATTTTTCTATTAAAATCTTTGCTCTTCGAGGCTGAGGTTGCGGAAACACAACTTTTTTGTTGCAGATTTTGCTGTAGTTTTTTTTTAACCAAAGCCTAGAATGGCTACAATAGAAATGGGAAATATATAGAAAGTTCTTATACTTCTCCCTTTTGATCAATTCACTGCTGGCTTTGGTTTAAATATCTGCAGCAAAATCTTAAAAAAAACTGCATTTCCGCAACGTGGGGCTTCAGTATTTAAGGGGAATTCACCTGGAGTAATCTGGCACGTATATGGCTTGTCAGAGTTTGCGGCCGCATAATTACGGGCGCAAAATTACGCGGTGTATACGCCCATAACTCCCATTGAAATCTTTTTGAGTGAGCAGACTCTGACATACCGTATACGTGCCAGATCACGCTCCACTTTACTCCGTGTGAATTCCCCCTCAGCCTTGAGAAGCCACGAAGGTGGTCCTAACATTGACAGCCTCCAATCTATCACTGTCGGCCTCCGTCTTAACTTCTTAGTATAGAAAGAGGTGAGATTTCAATGAATAAATTGAAGGTTATGCAAACTCTTTTCCCACAATCATTTATATCAGTCTGTTTCTGCTCTTTAACATGCTGCCTGCAGATTCAGCTGCATTTTCCATGTCACAGGGTCCCTTCATGATGAAACTGGGACATTGCCAAGATACCAGATTATATCATTCATTTTCCTAATGCATTAGATATTGCTAAACGAATCCTAGCAATTTAAAGGATAATTGGTATCCAACTAATGCCAGTAACTTGTAGAGCTCCTTCTATACTTTCCAAAGTTGCCTTTCTTATTCTGCATTGCAGCTCCATTTTCATAAAAATCAGCATTTTATTCTAATGGAAATTAGCTTAATAGGGCTTTAGGGGCCTTTGTTCTTTTGCTGAGGCTTCCTTCTCTGTTTTAGATAATCATCCCTAACAGCAAAGTGTGAAAAAAATAGGTCTCCAACACTAGGGCATGAATCGGGAAAGCCAACAGTGCACTGAATTCAGCCCACTGTCGGCTTTCTACCAATATGTAATACCGCACATGGATGAGGACATCTATAGGCATTACTTTTAGTTTACTCTGGTTCACTAAATTCTGAATGCTTTGTATTTCAGGGCCTCATATGAAGCATCACCATCCTCATCACTACAAGCCATCTCCGGAAAAATTTTGAAGTTTTGTATCCAGAATTATATGATCGGAACTTTGCATGATAACCAACGTACACTTGGAAGGACAATGTAGAATCTGAACTGGAGATTTTTTCAGTTTCAAGATAACAAGAAGTTCTATCTACTTCGACCTGTCCTGGATATTCAATGTGTCTTCTTCTCAAGTCCCAGTATGCATTGTGTAGCATATATTGAAGGATAGATTTTCAGCTCTTGTGTTGTTTTCTTGTATTTTCACATAGATTGGAAGGTGCTTTATAAGGCACTTCTGTTTTTTATGTGCATCATTTATTCCTTGTAGTTAATGGTTCTGTGAATATTATATATTGTAAATACAGCTTAATATAGATGCTTAAATAATTATTAAGGAACAGGATGAGGCCAGTATAGAAAAGGTAGAAGCAATAAGATATGCAAACAACTATATGAGACTTAGCATTGAAGAATGCTGGTCTAATGTACTAACCGCAACAAAGTGTCTATAACAGGAAATAGAGCGTTCAGCCATATGTATCTGCCATTTTACACAATGGTGCTGGAAACTTATAATTTTCTTTACCAAATTGATAGCGAGAATAAAATGAATCCATGAGTTACCTATAGAAGTTCCATTCAGCCATAAAATAATTCACGTGCATTTATGTTGCTTAATAATCTTGTGATATCCAGAAGCTTCGGGATTGGCTGTCGTACTAAAATATTTAGATATTATTTATTATTTTATTTAATTTTATGTTTCTTAATTTACATCTTCTGGTTTCAAGACAATGTCTTCCAACGGTAATGTATTTTATCTGAATAATCCCTTACACCGAATCTGCTTATGTGTATTTAACCACTGTTACTATTTATATAACTTGGCTTATAAATTCGTTTAGCATAGCTTATATTAGCTTATTTTACTGCAAAGGTGCGTTGCGTTGATCATCATGAAATAGCGCTCTTATTATTTGTATTCTGTATGTATGTAATATATGGAGTTTAAGACAATTTCACAAAATTCATAGTGAATTAGAAAGTTGATAAATATACGAATATGAATCCAAGTATTTATGTTGCATTATTTTTGGCATGTAGACCCCATTTTTTTTAGATTCTAACTTGCTGAGGGTTCATTTTATGGTTAACATAGTGACTACGATAGATATGAATTAAGACAGTGGCATTATGTTTGGGATATAAGTAGTAACAATAGTAATAATTCACGAATGTGCAATTGAAATAGTACACAGTCCAGTCACATTAATGTCCAGAATAACCACCTTTTGCAGAGCGGACTGCTGTGAGACATGCAGGAAGAGAGGGGATGTTGTGATGATGTCACTGGGATGTTGAGCCATGCCCACTCCAGTGTTGTGGGCAGCTGTACTAGGTTACGCGATTGAGCATCCATGGCGCGAACAACCCAATCGAGGTAGTACCACAAATTCTCGATCGGGTTCAAGTCCGTGGAATTTGCTGGCCAAAGAAGTACGGTAAACTCATCCTGGTGCTCCTGGAACCACAGACGTACACTGCGAGCTTTATGACACGTTGCATTGTCCTGCTGGTAGATGCCATCATCCTGAGGAAAAACAATTTGCATTCTTGTGTTGGTCCATCATGCCTTCCACAATGATGAGTGCACCCAGATGGCTGATGACACGCGCCTTCTGCGATTGGTTATTTAACGTTGACGTCAAAAGTAGAAGGTGGTCACATTAATATGACTGGACTGTGTAGAACTGGTTGTGTCATACTAGGTAATAATTTCTGAAAATAAGGGCACACTATCCAACCAACGGTAGATACATATACTATATTCACTAGGGCATTTTAGAACACATAGATTTCAAGGCATCTATTGACATGTCCTATTTAGGGTTCGTAAAAATGGATCCCAAAACTTAGGAAAAATGGTAGTGAAAAAAAAAATAGACTATTTTATCCTATTTCACAGCCATTATTCACCCCGGTCATGTGAATATAGTGACCAAATAACCAAATAGAAAAGCCAATAGCAACAGTGTCCTCAAAAACACAAAAGTAATCACAAAAACATACTAAGAAAATACGTGAACACACGTTTGTCTTTCTTATTAAACACTAAGATAGTTCTACAGTACATATATATAGTTTCTTTGTACATATAGCAGAAAGGTCACATGACTTATAATCTTATTCGGGATTGCGCATTTTATACACTTTAAGCCACTTTTTAGCTTTTAAATAAAATTCAGGCTGGAAATAATTGTCCTTATTCTATGCAAATATATGCAATTGTAACTCACTAAACTCATCTACATATAATGATTTTGTAGTTTTGTATATTTTTCTTAATAACAGATCATTTTATAAGACAATGAAAATGTTATGCTATTGACCTATAACCACGGGAAGCGGTGCTTTTAATTTCAGCGGCCAAATACCCAAATGATATAAGTTACAATACTTAGTATCAGGATATATACCATCAAGTAATACAGATTGTCAGATTACCCATGAATATTTCCTTCAAGGAGTTTTCTAACGTCAAGATCTGTCGGGTCCTGCTTGTCCACCTTTAATTTGAATGGGCACCATGTGACGTCACTACGGGGAAATTCAACACTTGTTGCCAGATTTACCCACAGACTACAGCTGATTGTTAGGGATCTTAACAAAAGGACACTATTTGCATATTGTCCCGTAAGTAGGGTTAAGCCAATCTTGAGATTTCAAGATCGATTTTAAAATCCGATTTCCGATCATTTTCCAGCTGATCTCGATCCCGATCTCGATCGTGAAATTTGCTCGATCGCCGATCGGAATCCGATCTTTTCCGATCCCGATCCTCAACCCTAGTCAATGCTTTTCTATGGGAAAAGTCACTTTTGGGGTTGAGCCGATCTTGAGATAACCTCCGATCTCGATCCCACTGGAAAAGATCGGGTTGGAATTCCGATCACGATCGTGAAATTTACTCGATCGCCGATCGGAATCCAATCTTTTCCGATCCCGATCGCTCAACCCTACCCGTAAGGTAACTCTTATAACGTAAGGAATATCCAGAGCCAAGACAGCCACTAGTTAATATATCTCATATACAATATTTATTGCTGCCATTTGTACTGTGCTTCTTAAAGTATGAGACCATAACCAATCATAGAAAAAAATTGTAAGATGCGATGTTACATTAGTTATTCCAAAGAAAATGATCCCATTAATATTGAATATTCGGAAATCACTATTGAAGGCACCTTACCTGTACAAGGCTGACATTTACTTACAGATTGTTGTGTCTTAAGTAATAATACACTATTCTTTTGTACCATTGTATCGCTAGAAATGTAACAGATTTGTATATTTTCCCATAATCCCCCAAGTGGAGCGAAAACGGCTTTTTGTAAGTCTCCATACGCCTGTGAAGGTGAACTCTCCTTAAGGAGTGATAGTATCCCAATAACCTGTGAAATCATTATGATATCATTCTATTGGAGATATTAAGTCAATTAAACAACAGATTTCCAATAGCCAAAACCACTGATGGACCTAGTTGCCTTCATGGGAAATCCATTACATTACATTGTTCGCCTACTGCATATGAATGCATACAGTAAGCAGTATACAGATCTCACTATGGTCACACTCATCTGACCTTTTATACATAACCCTTATAAGTATGCATTATCTGAAACAAATTAATATTAAATTGATGTGCCAAAATTCTCTCATTTCAGTGTTGGTTTATACAAAACACGTTTCATTGATGTTCTATATTCATTTCCTTTCACTATAGTGCCAGAATGGTTGTAACTATATGCACAAAGGAGCTCAGAGATTGCCATGATGTGAATAAACCAGTGCACGTCGTAATATTAACATTTTATTTAAGCTGTAAATGTATACATGCGGATGCTACTTATTGTGTGTTTTACGTGTTGTGCATGTCAATATGTAAGTCTTCAGTTGTAGGCATGATTCATTGGAACACATCACACGTTTTCTGACTTTATCTGCAGAATTCACTTATCATTAAAGAGAATCTCCAGTACAATGACCTTTACTGTGTCTACAGCTGTTTGACTCTAGAAATATTACTCATTGTCAAGCATGGCTAAAGACAAGGCCATCACATATTTATTTATATATGTTAGAGAAGAAAAATGTTCTGTTCCACACGTAAAGTTTATAAAATAAAGGAAACAAGTGTAAAGATGATTTTGTAAAGAAATTTGTAAATGTAAATAGTATCCTATGTTACCAATATCATTGTTAGAATTTGTACATAATGTTTATGAAATAAACTATCCCTAAATGTAAAAACATCTGTCGTCTTCATGGTTAATATATTGTGTCTTTATGTTTCTTTACACTGTTATACAGTGACTTGATGCTTATACATTCTTTCTCTTTATTCCAACTTCATATTGTAGGCTATGCAAATTGCATTTCTTAATCCACTAATGGAATTTAGTAGGTCTCTAAATGCATACATAGTTGTTGTTGTTATTATTATTATCATTATTATCATTATTATTATTATTATTAATAATTTATATAGCACCATTAATTCCATGGTGCTTTACATTATTATATTGATTCCATGATGCTGTACATTATTATATTAATTCCATGGTGCTGTACATCAAATTAATTTCATGGTGCTGTACATTATTATACTAATTCCATGGCACTGTACGTTATTATACTAATTCCATGGTGCTGTACATTATTATATGAATTCCCTGGTGCTGCACATTATTATATTAATTCCATGGTGCTGCACATTATTATATTAATTCCATGGTGCTGCATATTGTTATATTAATTCCATGGTGCTGCACATTGTTATATTAATTCCATAGTGCTGCACATTGTTATATTAATTCCATAGTGCTGTACATTATTATATTAATTCACTGGTGCTCTGCACATTATTATATTAATTCCATGGTGCTTTACATTATTATATTAATTCCATGGTGCTGTAAATTATTAATTCCATGGTGTTTTACATTATTATATTATCCCATGGTGCTGTACATTATTATAATAGTCCATGGTCTTATATTAATTCCATGCTGCTTTACATTATTATATTGATTCTATGGTGCTGTACATTATTATATTAATTCCATGGTGCTGTACATTATTATATCATTCCATGGAGCTGTACATTATTATAATATTCCATGGTGCTTTATATTATTATATTAATTCCATGGTGCTGTACATTATTATATTAATTTCATGATGTTGTACATTATTATATTAATTCCATGGTGCTGTACATTATTATATTAATCCCATGGTGCTGTACATTATTAAATTAATTCCATGGAACTGTATATTATTATATTACATGGTTTGAGGGTTTACATACGGTACACAAAATATACAAATACAATACTAACAGTGACCGACTGGCACACTACATACATAGTTCTACATGTTACCAGTTCTGTTTCATGCATTAGTACTAGTCATAATATAATGGGTATATTTCTATGTAATATATGTTACATTTCAGTGGAAACTTTCAGTGGAAAGTGGAAGATTCTCACAGAAACCCTTTGAATTTAATGAGATGTGTGTAAAATAGTGCTAAGTAAATATCCGCCATAGACATAAATAGGGCACCATCATTTCTGTAATCATTTCCATGACTGTGTGAACAGAAAGGAGATTTAGGTCTCGGAAATTTCTGTGAGAGGACTGAATGAATGTGTACGGTACACTTAAAATGTCATGGCACATGTGCTTCTAAAATTATAAAAACAAACGTGTGAGCGCTCTGAGTCTATAAATATTCTGCTTATTTTGGTAATTCACATGATAACTGTCGGATTAGAGGATCCCCATGATCACAAGAATAAGGGCTATGTATACCCTGTGTAAAGGAAGTGGCAGATACACGTGTTAGCTGTCATTCTATCCATATGTGTCACACATGACCCCCATTCTGATAACAGCTAGGAGTCCCGGTGTTCTGAGTCCCTCTAATCTGATGGTTATAACATACTAGATTGCCATTCTAAGTTTGGAATTGTTTTTTATTGATTTTATAGTAGCTCTACAGTATATTGGTGGATTATTTCTGACCAAATCATATTACGGTATTAAGTCAATCAGTTTCACAGGTAATGTAGTGCCCAACTATACAGCAATGCCTGTAGTGCCGAGCACTCAGATAACTGATTCATAGGGAGCTCAGATTGATAATAGTACAAGTACATTCTTAGCTAAGATAACACTAGAGAATGCAAAGAAAATAGATACCAACAAAGTCTAACTAAGTGATGCCATGCTGTGCCAACACAGGTGTCAGAACAATGGGACAGCTTAGTGAGATTACAATCTATACGTTGAAAGTCCAGGCGTGGATTTGTCCTCTCCTATCTTTCTCCATCATCTATGTTTAAGAGGTAAAAGTTGATATTTCTAATCATGTAGTATAAATGTAAAACACTATAGATCATGTAATATGGCTGCAGCATACTGACACAGACAAGTGACCGCTGCAGCCAGTAATTGGCTACAATGGTTAGATGTCCATGTTGGGTTGCCCACTTTGCAGCAGAAAGTACATAGACTAGTAGTTGACATGGAAGTGTCAGAGCATAAGTGCAGGAGATCCGTGAAGTGAGTATGATGCAAGATGGATTGCTGCTTTTGGAAGAAGAATTGTGGGGTTGTTTGTTTTATATTGTTGTTATTATGCCAACAGTGTGGCAATTAGAAGAAAAATTTGTGGCACCCTGTCAGCGTGCCTCCCACTTGAAAACTGAAGGTAATGACATCAGAAACTGTTAAGGTCTGTGCTTGGACCTCAACGGTCACGTGGGTTATGTCAGTGCCAAAATGCATAATGATATTGATGCATAATGACATAAAGACATATCCATGACACTTCTAAGACTGGAAGAGGCCCACAGACTTGTAGGCGAGTAATTCAGGTTGATGTTTAATCAATTCCTCTGTTTATTATAGTCTGAGGTCTGAAGAAACCCCAGAATATAATAATAGTTTGTGAGTGGTGAACCCAAAAAAATGTAGGGTTCAGAACATTTGCTGGGGTCACTATGGCATACCATATGGAGCGGAGGAGCTATGACACGTTATATAATTTTTAAATTATAATTTTTTTTTAAATTAAAGATTTACATAAAAAGAAAAACAACAGAAATCACAACTGGAGGTGGCGGGAGGGGAAAACGGAAGGAGAGGGATATCAGGGGAAACAACTGCTGAGAGGGTGAGTGAAAGCAAAATGGAGAATCAGGGAGACTGCTGGAGAACAGGGTGTAGAAAGGGTCAACATAATTCAAAGGCAGAGGGTATAGGTAAAGGATGAGAGGGAGGAAAGAAAGAATTGCTGATGGTATTAGGAAGGCAGGGGGGGTCAAAGGTGTGAGTAGTAAAAGGTGTCCCAGAGGAGCTACATCTATTGCTGGGCTTTATCGTCTTTTTTCAGTTCAGCTACCGGGTTTTCCATATTGTGAATGTGTAGTAGTTCCTTCAGCCAGGATGCTAGGAGAGGAGGAAGAGAGGAATATCTGCTCCACTTTTCAAGTAAAATTATGTACGTTGTTTCCAGCAACCTTGAGTATCGTGAGTTTCATTTTTTGCATCACCATCATGGGCACTCCAACCCCCATCAAGCTAAAAAATATTAGGAAGTGCCCTGGGGGAGAAACTTCTGTATATCTCAGAAGGAGAGCTGGAGTGTTTGGATGAGCCACCATGACACATCCTTCTAATGCTCCCAGCATCCAGGTTACCTCCAACGGGTTGTTAGAGAGGTATGAAAGACACACTTGACAGACTGGGAAACCACTTAAAACTTTTGAAAATGGTATTTAAATATGGTCCTTGTCATTGCACCATTTGTTTAACCTCACCTTCTCCTGACAGGAAGGAGTTTATTGGCTCATTTGCGTGTAGAGAACATTCCTGCAAGCAGTGACCAATAAACCATCTGTGATCACTGTTATTTTCTATTTATTAAAGCCAGAAGGAGTTCTTCTGAACATCCAGCCTGGCATCATAAATACTCATGATGGCTGGTTTGGGACTATATTTCTTTGTTGAGAAGATGTTGAGGTTTTCTCCTTACATTTCCTACATGGGAACATTGTGTTAGGTAATCATTTCCTACCTACTCACTGTGATAGAGAGACGTCCATTAAAAGTTTAATGTTTAATAGCCGATTAGACTCAATGAAGCAACTTATTAATAGCATTAAGTAATACAAATAGCAATATTAGATAAATATAGGATGTCTTATGTTCTATCTCCCATGTGGCGACTACCACTACTACAGCCTTTATATTTTATAGGCATTTTTTGTTCTCTTTTTTACAAGGATACAAAATGTGCAAAGGTTGTCGGAAGAATTTCTCAACCAGAAAATGAGTAGAAGGAGAAAAAAGGAAATGTGTTGTGGACACAAACCATTAGTTTCATTTACCACATGTGCAATGACCCATGCTATATACACCTGTGGTTACTACCAACATGTTTATGTGAACGATTTTCCGAAAGTTTTAACATCTGTCTCAGAAGTTCAAATACAGATTTACAAAGGAAATTGCTTAAGACCACCAAGAATTCAGAAAATACCAAGCCCATAACCGTGAGTCATGGTGACAAAGTGATATAAAGTCTAAAAATACCTATAAATGTTATATAGTAGTAAATACACAGTCTCTAGCCATTAAACAATACAGTGAGAGACCGGAGAGTTTAGAGTTTATTGTAACGTATGTATGAAAATTTAGTCAAAAAGACATGTGGGTTACAAATGGGTCTTGGCTATATCCAGCTTCCGCACGCCATCCTTCATTCTCGGTTGAGAGCAGGAGGTGAAAAACTTTCCTTTGGTCATCAGCAATTTATAAACTGCAAAAGAAAGAAAAGAATTTCCTTGCTACATGATTCCATGATATCGAAGCCATTCCTTCTCAACTCTGGAAAGAAACAAAAATAAAATTGAAGTGTGAAAAAAAATCAATATTCAATATTTTACAAATTTTTTTCTCCTCTTTATTTTACTGCTTCTGTTTTAGAGAAAACTGGGATAGATAATAGTCATGGGATTCCATACTGCAATACAGAAAATAGCAAAGGGGAATCAAACACAGTAAGTGTAGTAAAAGCTTTAGGTATTTTTTACTTTAGTACCAAGGATTTCTTATATAATAGATTTAAAAAAAAAAAAATCCCCAACAAAGGTCATTGACTTTATTATTTTAAAAAATCTAATGTAGGTAATGATTAGAGATGAGCGAACAGTGTTCTATCGAACACATGTTCGATCGGATATCAGGCTGTTCGATGTGTTCGATTCGAATCGAACATCACGTGGCAAACTCCAAAAAAATTTGATTCCCCTCCCACCTTCCCTGGCGCTTTTTTTGCACCAATAACAGCGCAGGGGAGGTGGGACAGGAACTACGACACCGGAGGCATTGAAAAAAATCGGAAAAAGTCATTGGCTGCTGAAATCAGGTGACCTCTAGAGATGAGCGAACACTAAAATGTTCGAGGTTCGAAATTCGATTCGAACAGCCGCTCAATGTTCGTGTGTTCGAATGGGTTTCGAACCCCATTATAGTCTATGGGGAACATATACTCGTTAAGGGGGAAACCCAAATCCGTGTCTGGAGGGTCACCAAGTCCACTATGACACCCCAGGAAATGATGCCAACACCTCTGGAATGACACTGGGACAGCAGGGGAAGCATGTCTGGGGGCATCTAACACACCAAAGACCCTCTATTACCCCAACATCACAGCCTAACAACTACACACTTTACACACTCAATACCACCTCTCTGACAGTAGGAAAACACCTTGAAACATGTGTATTTGGCACTTGCAGTGAGGAGAGCTTGTCACCAGCAGTGAATTTGGCCCTTGTAGTAAGTTGAGGTTGGCACCAACATTTGTTTTGAAAATCAGGGTGGATTGAGCCTCTAACCAGCAGAGTTTGGGCAAATTCATGGTGGAGGGAGCCTCTAAACACCCCAGTTTGGGCAAATTCATGGTGGAGGGAGCCTCTAACCAGCCCAGTTTGGGCAAATTCATGGTGGAGGGAGCCTCTAAAAAACCCAGTTTGGACCAATTCATGGTGGAGGGAGCCTCTAACCAGCCCAGTTTGGGCAAATTCATGGTGGAGGGAGCCTCTAAAAAACCCAGTTTGGACCAATTCATGGTGGAGGGAGCCTCTAACCAGCCCAGTTTGGGCAAATTCATGGTGGAGGGAGCCTCTAAAAAACCCAGTTTGGACCAATTCATGGTGGAGGGAGCCTCTAACCAGCCCAGTTTGGGCAAATTCATGGTGGAGGGAGCCTCTAAACAGCCCAGTTTGGGCAAATTCATGGTGGAGGGAGCCTCTAAACAGCCCAGTTTGGGCAAATTCATGGTGGAGGGAGCCTCTAACCAGCCCAGTTTGGACCAATTAATGGTGGAGGGAGCCTCTAACCAGCCCAGTTTGGGCAAATTCATGGTGGAGGGAGCCTCTAAACAGCCCAGTTTGGACCAATTCATGGTGGAGGGAGCCTCTAAAAAACCCAGTTTGGACCAATTCATGGTGGAGGGAGCCTCTAAACAGCCCAGTTTGGGCAAATTCATGGTGGAGGGAGCCTCTAACCAGCCCAGTTTGGACCAATTCATGGTGGAGGGAGCCTCTAAACAGCCCAGTTTGGGCAAATTCATGGTGGAGGGAGCCTCTAACCAGCCCAGTTTGGACCAATTCATGGTGGAGGGAGCCTCTAACCAGCCCAGTTTGGGCAAATTCATGGTGGAGGGAGCCTCTAAACAGCCCAGTTTGGACCAATTCATGGTGGAGGGAGCCTCTAAAAAACCCAGTTTGGACCAATTCATGGTGGAGGGAGCCTCTAAACAGCCCAGTTTGGGCAAATTCATGGTGGAGGGAGCCTCTAACCAGCCCAGTTTGGACCAATTAATGGTGGAGGGAGCCTCTAAACAGCCAAGTTTTGGGAAATTCATGGTGGAGGGAGCCTCTAACCAGCCCAGTTTGGACCAATTCATGGTGGAGGGAGCCTCTAAACAGCCCAGTTTGGGCAAATTCATGGTGGAGGGAGCCTCTAAAAAACCCAGTTTGGACCAATTCATGGTGGAGGGAGCCTCTAACCAGCCCAGTTTGGACCAATTAATGGTGGAGGGAGCCTCTAAACAGCCAAGTTTGGACCAATTCATGGTGGAGGGAGCCTCTAAAAACCCCAGTTTGGACCAATTCATGGTGGAGGGAGCCTCTAACCAGCCCAGTTTGGGCAAATTCATGGTGGAGGGAGCCTCTAAACAGCCCAGTTTGGGCAAATTCATGGTGGAGGGAGCCTCTAACCAGCCCAGTTTGGACCAATTAATGGTGGAGGGAGCCGCTAAACAGCCCAGTTTGGACCAATTCATGGTGGAGGGAGCCTCTAAAAACCCCAGTTTGGACCAATTCATGGTGGAGGGAGCCTCTAAAAAACCCAGTTTGGACCAATTCATGGTGGAGGGAGCCTCTAACCAGCCCAGTTTGGACCAATTAATGGTGGAGGGAGCCTCTAAACAGCCAAGTTTGGACCAATTCATGGTGGAGGGAGCCTCTAAAAACCCCAGTTTGGACCAATTCATGGTGGAGGGAGCCTCTAACCAGCCCAGTTTGGGCAAATTCATGGTGGAGGGAGCCTCTAACCAGCCCAGTTTGGGCAAATTCATGGTGGAGGGAGCCTCTAAACAGCCCAGTTTGGACCAATTCATGGTGGAGGGAGCCTCTAAAAAACCCAGTTTGGACCAATTCATGGTGGAGGGAGCCTCTAAACAGCCCAGTTTGGGCAAATTCATGGTGGAGGGAGCCTCTAACCAGCCCAGTTTGGACCAATTAATGGTGGAGGGAGCCTCTAAACAGCCAAGTTTTGGGAAATTCATGGTGGAGGGAGCCTCTAACCAGCCCAGTTTGGACCAATTCATGGTGGAGGGAGCCTCTAAACAGCCCAGTTTGGGCAAATTCATGGTGGAGGGAGCCTCTAAAAAATCCAGTTTGGACCAATTCATGGTGGAGGGAGCCTCTAACCAGCCAAGTTTGGACCAATTCATGGTGGAGGGAGCCTCTAAAAACCCCAGTTTGGACCAATTAATGGTGGAGGGAGCCTCTAAACAGCCAAGTTTGGACCAATTCATGGTGGAGGGAGCCTCTAAAAACCCCAGTTTGGACCAATTCTTGGTGGAGGGAGCCTCTAACCAGCCCAGTTTGGACCAATTAATGGTGGAGGGAGCCTCTAAACAGCCAAGTTTGGACCAATTCATGGTGGAGGGAGCCTCTAAAAACCCCAGTTTGGACCAATTCATGGTGGAGGGAGCCTCTAACCAGCCCAGTTTGGGCAAATTCATGGTGGAGGGAGCCTCTAAACAGCCCAGTTTGGGCAAATTCATGGTGGAGGGAGCCTCTAACCAGCCCAGTTTGGACCAATTAATGGTGGAGGGAGCCGCTAAACAGCCCAGTTTGGACCAATTCATGGTGGAGGGAGCCTCTAAAAACCCCAGTTTGGACCAATTCATGGTGGAGGGAGCCTCTAAAAAACCCAGTTTGGACCAATTCATGGTGGAGGGAGCCTCTAACCAGCCCAGTTTGGACCAATTAATGGTGGAGGGAGCCTCTAAACAGCCAAGTTTGGACCAATTCATGGTGGAGGGAGCCTCTAAAAACCCCAGTTTGGACCAATTCATGGTGGAGGGAGCCTCTAAACAGCCCAGTTTGGGCAAATTCATGGTGGAGGGAGCCTCTAACCAGCCCAGTTTGGACCAATTAATGGTGGAGGGAGCCGCTAAACAGCCCAGTTTGGACCAATTCATGGTGGAGGGAGCCAACCCCAGTTTGGACCAATTCATGGTGGAGGGAGCCTCTAAAAAACCCAGTTTGGACCAATTCATGGTGGAGGGAGCCTCTAACCAGCCCAGTTTGGACCAATTAATGGTGGAGGGAGCCTCTAAACAGCCAAGTTTGGACCAATTCATGGTGGAGGGAGCCTCTAAAAACCCCAGTTTGGACCAATTCATGGTGGAGGGAGCCTCTAACCAGCCCAGTTTGGGCAAATTCATGGTGGAGGGAGCCTCTAAACAGCCCAGTTTGGGCAAATTCATGGTGGAGGGAGCCTCTAACCAGCCCAGTTTGGACCAATTAATGGTGGAGGGAGCCGCTAAACAGCCCAGTTTGGACCAATTCATGGTGGAGAGAGCCTCTAAAAACCCCAGTTTGGACCAATTCATGGTGGAGGGAGCCTCTAAGAAACCCAGTTTGGACCAATTCATGGTGGAGGGAGCCTCTAACCAGCCCAGTTTGGACCAATTAATGGTGGAGGGAGCCTCTAACCAGCCCAGTTTGGGCAAATTCATGGTGGAGGGAGCCTCTAAACAGCCCAGTTTGGACCAATTCATGGTGGAGGGAGCCTCTAAAAAACCCAGTTTGGACCAATTCATGGTGGAGGGAGCCTCTAAACAGCCCAGTTTGGGCAAATTCATGGTGGAGGGAGCCTCTAACCAGCCCAGTTTGGACCAATTCATGGTGGAGGGAGCCTCTAAACAGCCCAGTTTGGGCAAATTCATGGGGGAGGGAGCCTCTAACCAGCCCAGTTTGGACCAATTCATGGTGGAGGGAGCCTCTAACCAGCCCAGTTTGGGCAAATTCATGGTGGAGGGAGCCTCTAAACAGCCCAGTTTGGACCAATTCATGGTGGAGGGAGCCTCTAAAAAACCCAGTTTGGACCAATTCATGGTGGAGGGAGCCTCTAAACAGCCCAGTTTGGGCAAATTCATGGTGGAGGGAGCCTCTAACCAGCCCAGTTTGGACCAATTCATGGTGGAGGGAGCCTCTAAACAGCCAAGTTTTGGGAAATTCATGGTGGAGGGAGCCTCTAACCAGCCCAGTTTGGACCAATTCATGGTGGAGGGAGCCTCTAAACAGCCCAGTTTGGGCAAATTCATGGTGGAGGGAGCCTCTAAAAAACCTAGTTTGGACCAATTCATGGTGGAGGGAGCCTCTAACCAGCCCAGTTTGGACCAATTAATGGTGGAGGGAGCCTCTAAACAGCCAAGTTTGGACCAATTCATGGTGGAGGGAGCCTCTAAAAACCCCAGTTTGGACCAATTCATGGTGGAGGGAGCCTCTAACCAGCCCAGTTTGGGCAAATTCATGGTGGAGGGAGCCTCTAAACAGCCCAGTTTGGGCAAATTCATGGTGGAGGGAGCCTCTAACCAGCCCAGTTTGGGCAAATTCATGGTGGAGGGAGCCTCTAAACAGCCCAGTTTGGACCAATTCATGGTGGAGGGAGCCTCTAAAAAACCCAGTTTGGACCAATTCATGGTGGAGGGAGCCTCTAAACAGCCCAGTTTGGGCAAATTCATGGTGGAGGGAGCCTCTAACCAGCCCAGTTTGGACCAATTAATGGTGGAGGGAGCCTCTAAACAGCCAAGTTTTGGGAAATTCATGGTGGAGGGAGCCTCTAACCAGCCCAGTTTGGACCAATTCATGGTGGAGGGAGCCTCTAAACAGCCCAGTTTGGGCAAATTCATGGTGGAGGGAGCCTCTAAAAAATCCAGTTTGGACCAATTCATGGTGGAGGGAGCCTCTAACCAGCCCAGTTTGGACCAATTAATGGTGGAGGGAGCCTCTAAACAGCCAAGTTTGGACCAATTCATGGTGGAGGGAGCCTCTAAAAACCCCAGTTTGGACCAATTCTTGGTGGAGGGAGCCTCTAACCAGCCCAGTTTGGACCAATTAATGGTGGAGGGAGCCTCTAAACAGCCAAGTTTGGACCAATTCATGGTGGAGGGAGCCTCTAAAAACCCCAGTTTGGACCAATTCATGGTGGAGGGAGCCTCTAACCAGCCCAGTTTGGGCAAATTCATGGTGGAGGGAGCCTCTAAACAGCCCAGTTTGGGCAAATTCATGGTGGAGGGAGCCTCTAACCAGCCCAGTTTGGACCAATTAATGGTGGAGGGAGCCGCTAAACAGCCCAGTTTGGACCAATTCATGGTGGAGGGAGCCTCTAAAAACCCCAGTTTGGACCAATTCATGGTGGAGGGAGCCTCTAAAAAACCCAGTTTGGACCAATTCATGGTGGAGGGAGCCTCTAACCAGCCCAGTTTGGACCAATTAATGGTGGAGGGAGCCTCTAAACAGCCAAGTTTGGACCAATTCATGGTGGAGGGAGCCTCTAAAAACCCCAGTTTGGACCAATTCATGGTGGAGGGAGCCTCTAAACAGCCCAGTTTGGGCAAATTCATGGTGGAGGGAGCCTCTAACCAGCCCAGTTTGGACCAATTAATGGTGGAGGGAGCCGCTAAACAGCCCAGTTTGGACCAATTCATGGTGGAGGGAGCCAACCCCAGTTTGGACCAATTCATGGTGGAGGGAGCCTCTAAAAAACCCAGTTTGGACCAATTCATGGTGGAGGGAGCCTCTAACCAGCCCAGTTTGGACCAATTAATGGTGGAGGGAGCCTCTAAACAGCCAAGTTTGGACCAATTCATGGTGGAGGGAGCCTCTAAAAACCCCAGTTTGGACCAATTCATGGTGGAGGGAGCCTCTAACCAGCCCAGTTTGGGCAAATTCATGGTGGAGGGAGCCTCTAAACAGCCCAGTTTGGGCAAATTCATGGTGGAGGGAGCCTCTAACCAGCCCAGTTTGGACCAATTAATGGTGGAGGGAGCCGCTAAACAGCCCAGTTTGGACCAATTCATGGTGGAGAGAGCCTCTAAAAACCCCAGTTTGGACCAATTCATGGTGGAGGGAGCCTCTAAGAAACCCAGTTTGGACCAATTCATGGTGGAGGGAGCCTCTAACCAGCCCAGTTTGGACCAATTAATGGTGGAGGGAGCCTCTAACCAGCCCAGTTTGGGCAAATTCATGGTGGAGGGAGCCTCTAAACAGCCCAGTTTGGACCAATTCATGGTGGAGGGAGCCTCTAAAAAACCCAGTTTGGACCAATTCATGGTGGAGGGAGCCTCTAAACAGCCCAGTTTGGGCAAATTCATGGTGGAGGGAGCCTCTAACCAGCCCAGTTTGGACCAATTCATGGTGGAGGGAGCCTCTAAACAGCCCAGTTTGGGCAAATTCATGGGGGAGGGAGCCTCTAACCAGCCCAGTTTGGACCAATTCATGGTGGAGGGAGCCTCTAACCAGCCCAGTTTGGGCAAATTCATGGTGGAGGGAGCCTCTAAACAGCCCAGTTTGGACCAATTCATGGTGGAGGGAGCCTCTAAAAAACCCAGTTTGGACCAATTCATGGTGGAGGGAGCCTCTAAACAGCCCAGTTTGGGCAAATTCATGGTGGAGGGAGCCTCTAACCAGCCCAGTTTGGACCAATTCATGGTGGAGGGAGCCTCTAAACAGCCAAGTTTTGGGAAATTCATGGTGGAGGGAGCCTCTAACCAGCCCAGTTTGGACCAATTCATGGTGGAGGGAGCCTCTAAACAGCCCAGTTTGGGCAAATTCATGGTGGAGGGAGCCTCTAAAAAACCTAGTTTGGACCAATTCATGGTGGAGGGAGCCTCTAACCAGCCCAGTTTGGACCAATTAATGGTGGAGGGAGCCTCTAAACAGCCAAGTTTGGACCAATTCATGGTGGAGGGAGCCTCTAAAAACCCCAGTTTGGACCAATTCATGGTGGAGGGAGCCTCTAACCAGCCCAGTTTGGGCAAATTCATGGTGGAGGGAGCCTCTAAACAGCCCAGTTTGGGCAAATTCATGGTGGAGGGAGCCTCTAACCAGCCCAGTTTCGACCAATTAATGGTGGAGGGAGCCGCTAAACAGCCCAGTTTGGACCAATTCATGGTGGAGGGAGCCTCTAAAAACCCCAGTTTGGACCAATTCATGGTGGAGGGAGCCTCTAAAAAACCCAGTTTGGACCAATTCATGGTGGAGGGAGCCTCTAACCAGCCCAGTTTGGACCAATTAATGGTGGAGGGAGCCTCTAAACAGCCAAGTTTTGACCAATTCATGGTGGAGGGAGCCTCTAAAAACCCCAGTTTGGACCAATTCATGGTGGAGGGAGCCTCTAACCAGCCCAGTTTGGGCAAATTCATGGTGGAGGGAGCCTCTAAACAGCCCAGTTTGGGCAAATTCATGGTGGAGGGAGCCTCTAACCAGCCCAGTTTGGACCAATTAATGGTGGAGGGAGCCGCTAAACAGCCCAGTTTGGACCAATTCATGGTGGAGGGAGCCTCTAAAAACCCCAGTTTGGACCAATTCATGGTGGAGGGAGCCTCTAAAAAACCCAGTTTGGACCAATTCATGGTGGAGGGAGCCTCTAACCAGCCCAGTTTGGACCAATTAATGGTGGAGGGAGCCTCTAAACAGCCAAGTTTGGACCAATTCATGGTGGAGGGAGCCTCTAAAAAACCCAGTTTGGACCAATTCATGGTGGAGGGAGCCTCTAACCAGCCCAGTTTGGGCAAATTCATGGTGGAGGGAGCCTCTAAACAGCCCAGTTTGGGCAAATTCATGGTGGAGGGAGCCTCTAACCAGCCCAGTTTGGACCAATTAATGGTGGAGGGAGCCGCTAAACAGCCCAGTTTGGACCAATTCATGGTGGAGGGAGCCTCTAAAAACCCCAGTTTGGACCAATTCATTGTGGAGGGAGCCTCTAAAAAACCCAGTTTGGACCAATTCATGGTGGAGGGAGCCTCTAACCAGCCCAGTTTGGACCAATTAATGGTGGAGGGAGCCTCTAAACAGCCAAGTTTGGACCAATTCATGGTGGAGGGAGCCTCTAAAAACCCCAGTTTGGACCAATTCATGGTGGAGGGAGCCTCTAACCAGCCCAGTTTGGGCAAATTCATGGTGGAGGGAGCCTCTAAACAGCCCAGTTTGGGCAAATTCATGGTGGAGGGAGCCTCTAACCAGCCCAGTTTGGACCAATTAATGGTGGAGGGAGCCGCTAAACAGCCCAGATTGGACCAATTCATGGTGGAGGGAGCCTCTAAAAAACCCAGTTTGGACCAATTCATGGTGGAGGGAGCCTCTAAACAGCCCAGTTTGGGCAAATTCATGGTGGAGGGAGCCTCTAACCAGCCCAGTTTGGAACAATTCATGGTGGAGGGAGCCTCTAACCAGCCCAGTTTGGGCAAATTCATGGTGGAGGGAGCCTCTAAACAGCCCAGTTTGGACCAATTCATGGTGGAGGGAGCCTCTAAAAAACCCAGTTTGGACCAATTCATGGTGGAGGGAGCCTCTAACCAGCCCAGTTTGGACCAATTAATGGTGGAGGGAGCCTCTAAACAGCCAAGTTTGGACCAATTCATGGTGGAGGGAGCCTCTAAAAAACCCAGTTTGGACCAATTCATGGTGGAGGGAGCCTCTAAACAGCCCAGTTTGGGCAAATTCATGGTGGAGGGAGCCTCTAACCAGCCCAGTTTGGACCAATTCATGGTGGAGGGAGCCTCTAAACAGCCAAGTTTTGGGAAATTCATGGTGGAGGGAGCCTCTAACCAGCCCAGTTTGGACCAATTCATGGTGGAGGGAGCCTCTAAACAGCCCAGTTTGGGCAAATTCATGGTGGAGGGAGCCTCTAAAAAACCCAGTTTGGACCAATTCATGGTGGAGGGAGCCTCTAACCAGCCCAGTTTGGACCAATTCATGGTGGAGGGAGCCTCTAAAAACCCCAGTTTGGACCAATTCATGGTGGAGGGAGCCTCTAACCAGCCCAGTTTGGGCAAATTCATGGTGGAGGGAGCCTCTAAACAGCCCAGTTTGGGCAAATTCATGGTGGAGGGAGCCTCTAACCAGCCCAGTTTGGACCAATTAATGGTGGAGGGAGCCGCTAAACAGCCCAGTTTGGACCAATTCATGGTGGAGGGAGCCTCTAAAAACCCCAGTTTGGACCAATTCATGGTGGAGGGAGCCTCTAAAAAACCCAGTTTGGACCAATTCATGGTGGAGGGAGCCTCTAACCAGCCCAGTTTGGACCAATTAATGGTGGAGGGAGCCTCTAAACAGCCAAGTTTTGACCAATTCATGGTGGAGGGAGCCTCTAAAAACCCCAGTTTGGACCAATTCATGGTGGAGGGAGCCTCTAACCAGCCCAGTTTGGGCAAATTCATGGTGGAGGGAGCCTCTAAACAGCCCAGTTTGGGCAAATTCATGGTGGAGGGAGCCTCTAACCAGCCCAGTTTGGACCAATTAATGGTGGAGGGAGCCGCTAAACAGCCCAGTTTGGACCAATTCATGGTGGAGGGAGCCTCTAAAAACCCCAGTTTGGACCAATTCATGGTGGAGGGAGCCTCTAAAAAACCCAGTTTGGACCAATTCATGGTGGAGGGAGCCTCTAACCAGCCCAGTTTGGACCAATTAATGGTGGAGGGAGCCTCTAAACAGCCAAGTTTGGACCAATTCATGGTGGAGGGAGCCTCTAAAAAACCCAGTTTGGACCAATTCATGGTGGAGGGAGCCTCTAACCAGCCCAGTTTGGGCAAATTCATGGTGGAGGGAGCCTCTAAACAGCCCAGTTTGGGCAAATTCATGGTGGAGGGAGCCTCTAACCAGCCCAGTTTGGACCAATTAATGGTGGAGGGAGCCGCTAAACAGCCCAGTTTGGACCAATTCATGGTGGAGGGAGCCTCTAAAAACCCCAGTTTGGACCAATTCATGGTGGAGGGAGCCTCTAAAAAACCCAGTTTGGACCAATTCATGGTGGAGGGAGCCTCTAACCAGCCCAGTTTGGACCAATTAATGGTGGAGGGAGCCTCTAAACAGCCAAGTTTGGACCAATTCATGGTGGAGGGAGCCTCTAAAAACCCCAGTTTGGACCAATTCATGGTGGAGGGAGCCTCTAACCAGCCCAGTTTGGGCAAATTCATGGTGGAGGGAGCCTCTAACCAGCCCAGTTTGGGCAAATTCATGGTGGAGGGAGCCTCTAAACAGCCCAGTTTGGGCAAATTCATGGTGGAGGGAGCCTCTAACCAGCCCAGTTTGGACCAATTAATGGTGGAGGGAGCCGCTAAACAGCCCAGATTGGACCAATTCATGGTGGAGGGAGCCTCTAAAAAACCCAGTTTGGACCAATTCATGGTGGAGGGAGCCTCTAAACAGCCCACTTTGGGCAAATTCATGGTGGAGGGAGCCTCTAACCAGCCCAGTTTGGAACAATTCATGGTGGAGGGAGCCTCTAACCAGCCCAGTTTGGGCAAATTCATGGTGGAGGGAGCCTCTAAACAGCCCAGTTTGGACCAATTCATGGTGGAGGGAGCCTCTAAAAAACCCAGTTTGGACCAATTCATGGTGGAGGGAGCCTCTAACCAGCCCAGTTTGGACCAATTAATGGTGGAGGGAGCCTCTAAACAGCCAAGTTTGGACCAATTCATGGTGGAGGGAGCCTCTAAAAACCCCAGTTTGGACCAATTCATGGTGGAGGGAGCCTCTAACCAGCCCAGTTTGGGCAAATTCATGGTGGAGGGAGCCTCTAAACAGCCCAGTTTGGGCAAATTCATGGTGGAGGGAGCCTCTAACCAGCCCAGTTTGGACCAATTAATGGTGGAGGGAGCCGCTAAACAGCCCAGTTTGGACCAATTCATGGTGGAGGGAGCCTCTAAAAACCCCAGTTTGGACCAATTCATGGTGGAGGGAGCCTCTAAAAAACCCAGTTTGGACCAATTCATGGTGGAGGGAGCCTCTAACCAGCCCAGTTTGGACCAATTAATGGTGGAGGGAGCCTCTAAACAGCCAAGTTTGGACCAATTCATGGTGGAGGGAGCCTCTAAAAACCCCAGTTTGGACCAATTCATGGTGGAGGGAGCCTCTAACCAGCCCAGTTTGGGCAAATTCATGGTGGAGGGAGCCTCTAAACAGCCCAGTTTGGGCAAATTCATGGTGGAGGGAGCCTCTAACCAGCCCAGTTTGGACCAATTAATGGTGGAGGGAGCCGCTAAACAGCCCAGTTTGGACCAATTCATGGTGGAGGGAGACTCTAAAAACCCCAGTTTGGACCAATTCATGGTGGAGGGAGCCTCTAAAAAACCCAGTTTGGACCAATTCATGGTGGAGGGAGCCTCTAACCAGCCCAGTTTGGACCAATTAATGGTGGAGGGAGCCTCTAAACAGCCAAGTTTGGACCAATTCATGGTGGAGGGAGCCTCTAAAAACCCCAGTTTGGACCAATTCATGGTGGAGGGAGCCTCTAAACAGCCCAGTTTGGGCAAATTCATGGTGGAGGGAGCCTCTAACCAGCAGAGTTGGTGGAAATCAGGGTGGAGGGAGCCTCTAACCAGCAGAGTTGGGGGAAATCAGGGTGGAGGGAGCCTAGTATTAGCAGAATTGTGCAACGCTTATGGTGGATGAGTATGAGGATGCGGAGGAATTGGAGAGGTTGAGTACAGACATGGAGTTTCATGTTGGGGTGCTTTACACAGGTGGGCACAAAAATGACGGCTCTACCCAGTGGTGGTTCATTTTTATCAAAGTGAGCCGGTCGGCACTCTCAGCTGACAGACGGGTGCGCTTGTCAGTGATGATGCCACCGGCTGCACTGAACACCCTCTCAGATAGGACGCTGGCGGCAGGACAGGACAGCACCTCCAAGGCATATAGGGCAAGTTCAAGCCACAGGTCCAACTTTGACACCCAATACGTGTAGGGCGCAGAGGGGTCGGAGAGGACAGGGCTGTGGTCGGAAAGGTATTCCCGCAACATGCGCCTATACTTCTCACGCCTGGTGACACTAGGACCCTCCGTGGCGGCACTTTGGCGAGGGGGTGCCATCAAGGTGTCTCAGACCTTAGACAGTGTGCCCCTCGTTTGTGTGGACCGGTGAGAACTTGGTTGCCTACTGGAGGAACTGCCCTCCCTTCCGCCAACGTCACATGCTGGAAACATCTCCATCATATTCTGCACCAATTGCCTGTGGCAAGCATTGATGCGATTGGCCCTCCCCTCTACCGGAATAAAAGACGAGATGTTGTTTTTATACCGGGGGTCAAGGATAGCAAAGATCCAGTACTGGTTGTCCTCCATGATTTTGACAATACGCTTGTCGGTTGTAAAGCACCCCAACATGAACTCAGCCATGTCTGCCACAGTGTTAGTTGGCATGACTCCTCTGGCCCCACCGGAAAGTTCAATCTCCATTTCCTCCTCATCCTCCATGTCTACCCATCCGCGCTGCAACAATGGGACGATTCGAAGTTGCCCGGAAGCCTCCTGTATCACCATCACATCATCGGACAACTCTTCTTCCTCCTCCTCCTCCTCCATTAAACGCAGTGAAGCGGACAGATGTGTGGACCTACTCTCCAGCTGTGACGGATCGGATGCTATCACTAACTCCTCTGTGTGATCTGAGTTATCCCTGATGTCAATCAGGGATTCTCTCAGAACACACAAGAGCGGGATTGTAAGGCTCACCATCGCATCCTCAGAGCTCACCCTCCTTGTGGACTCCTCAAAGACCCGTAGGATGTCACAAAGGTCTCTCATCCATGGCCACTCATGGATGTGAAACTGAGGCAGCTGACTTTGTGGCACCCTAGGGTTTTGTAGCTGGTATTCCATCAAAGGTCTCTGCTGCTCAACCACTCTATTCAACATCTGAAACGTTGAGTTCCAGCGTGTGGGGACGTCGCACAAAAGCCGGTGTTGTGGCACATGCAGGCGTTGCTGGAGAGATTTTAAGCTAGCAGCGGCTACTGTCGACTTGCGAAAGTGGGCGCACATGCGCCGCACTTTCACCAGTAGCTCTGGAACATTGGGGTAGCTCTTTAGGAAACGTTGCACCACTAGGTTGAAGACGTGGGCCAGGCATGGAACATGTTGGAGTCCGGCAAGCTCCAGAGCTGCTACCAGGTTCCGGCCGTTATCACAAACGACCATGCCTGGGCCCAGGTGCAGCGGCTCAAACCATATTGCCGTCTCATCGAGGAGGGCATCCCTCACCTTGGAGGCAGTGTGCTGTCTGTCCCCCAAGCTGATCAGCTTCAGCACAGCCTGCTGACGTCTACCAACGCCAGTGCTGCAACGTTTCCAACTCGTAGCTGGGGTCAATCTAACAGCGGAGGAGGAGGCGGTGGCGGAGGAGGAGGCGGTGGCGGAGGAGGAGGCGGTAGAGGAGGAGGAGGAGGGGGGTGTTCTTCTCGTGTCCCTGCCAGGAATGTTAGGCGGGGAGACGAGGTACACCGGGCCAGTTTGGGAAGCAGTCCCAGCCTCAACTACATTCACCCAGTGTGCCGTCAGTGAAATGTAGCGTCCCTGTCCGCATGCACTTGTCCACGCGTCGGTGGTCAAGTGGACCTTTGTGCAAAGCGCGGAACTAAGGGCCCGCCTGATGTTGAGTGACACGTGCTGGTGCAAGGCGGGGACGGCACACCGGGAGAAGTAGTGACGGCTAGGGACGGCATAGCGAGGTGCCGCAGTTGCCATCAGGTCCAGGAAGGCGGGAGTTTCAACAAGCCGGAACGCCAACATCTCCTGGGCCAGCAGTTTAGCGATGTTGGCGTTCAAGGCTTGCGCGTGTGGGTGGTTAGCAGTGTATTTCTGCCGCCGCTCCAATGTCTGAGAGATGGTGGGTTGTTGTAAAGAAACGCCTGATGGTGCCTTTGATGGTGCAGGAGAAGGAGATAAGACAGGACCAGGGGAGGATGAGGTAGAAGTCAACAAAGTGGCGGAGGCAGATGAAGTGGTGTCCTGGCTCGTCCTCTGGAGTGCATCGCCAGCACAGTCAGCAGTGGCAGTGGCAGAGGCAGAGGCAGTGGCAGAGGCAGTGGCAGTGGCGTGAACGGCAGGCGGCCTTTGTCCTGCCGTTGCTGCCTGCCACTGATTCCAGTGCTTGGATTCCAAATGACGGCGCATTGAAGTGGTGGACAGGTTGCTCTTCTCAGAGCCCCTAATCAATTTCGAGAGGCAAATTGTGCAGACAACACTATATCTGTCCTCGGCGCATTCCTTGAAAAAACTCCACACCTTCGAGAAACGTGCCCTCGAGGTGGGAGTTTTTCGGGGCTGGGTACGAACTGGAACATCTTGGGAGATTCCGGGTGTGGCCTGGCTTCGCCTAAGCTGCTGACCTCTGCCTCTGCCTCTAGCTACCCTTTTTGGTGCTGCACCTGCCTCAACATCCACACTACTTTCCCCGCTTGACATCCCCCCTGTCCAGGTCGGGTCAGTGTCCTCATCATCCACCACTTCCTCTTCCAACTCCTGTCTCATCTCCTCCTCCCGCACAATGCGCCGGTCAACTGGATGCCCTGATGGCAACTGCGTCACATCATCGTCGATGAGGGTGGGTTGCTGGTCATCCACCACCAAATCGAACGGAGATGGAGGAGACTCTAGTGTTTGAGCATCTGGACACAGATGCTCCTCTGTTAGGTTCGTGGAATCGTGACGTGGAGAGGCAGGTTGAGGGACAATGAAAGGAGCGGAGAACAGCTCTGGGGAGCAGGGACAGTTTGGGTTATTGTTCTGTAAAGCTTCGGAATTTTGGGAGGAAGGAAGACAAGACTGTTGGGTAATAGGAGGAGAGGAGGCAGAGTCTGACTGGCTGCTGGACAATGTGCTGTAAGCGTTCTCTGACAGCCATTGCAAGACCTGTTCCTGGTTCTCGGGCCTACTAAGGTTTGTACCCTGCAGTTTAGTTAATGTGGCAAGCAACCCTGGCACTGTGGAGTGGCGCAATGCTTGCTGCCCCACAGGAGTAGGCACGGGACGCCCTGTGGCTTCACTGCTACCTTGCTCCCCAGAACCATTCCCCCGACCTCGCCCACGGCCTCGTCCACGTCCCTTTCCGGGAGCCTTGCGCATTTTGAATTACTAGTTAGAAATTGGCACTGTATACCAGTAGTAAAAATTGTGGGTGCACGTAACCCCAATATATTCTTTGAATTACCAGTCAGAAACTGGCACTATATGGCAGTAGCAAGAAATGAGGGTATTTGTATTCCCAATATATTCTTTGAATTCCCAGTCAGACAATGGCACTGTATACCAGTAGTAAAAATTGTGGGTGCACGTAACCCCAATATATTCTTTGAATTCCCAGTCAGACACTGGCACTATATAGCAGTAGCAAGAAATGAGGGTATTTGTATTCCCAATATATTCTTTGAATTCCCAGTCAGACAATGGCACTGTATACCAGTAGTAAAAATTGTGGGTGCACGTAACCCCAATATATTCTTTGAATTACCAGTCAGAAACTGGCACTATATGGCAGTAGCAAGAAATGAGGGTATTTGTATTCCCAATATATTCTTTGAATTCCCAGTCAGACAATGGCACTGTATACCAGTAGTAAAAATTGTGGGTGCACGTAACCCCAATATATTCTTTGAATTACCAGTCAGAAACTGGCACTATATGGCAGTAGCAAGAAATGAGGGTATTTGTATTCCCAATATATTCTTTGAATTCCCAGTCAGACAATGGCACTGTATACCAGTAGTAAAAATTGTGGGTGCACGTAACCCCAATATATTCTTTGAATTCCCAGTCAGACACTGGCACTATATGGCAGTAGCAAGAAATGAGGGTATTTGTATTCCCAATATATTCTTTGAATTCCCAGTCAGACAATGACACTGTATACCAGTAGTAAAAATTGTGGGTGCACGTAACCACAATATATTCTTTGAATTACCAGTCAGAAACTGGCACTATATGGCAGTAGCAAGAAATGAGGGTATTTATAACCCCAATATATTCTTTGAATTCCCAGTCAGACAATGGCACTGTATACCAGTAGTAAAAATTGTGGGTGCACGTAACCCCAATATATTCTTTGAATTCCCAGTCAGACACTGGCACTATATGGCAGTAGCAAGAAATGAGGGTATTTGTATTCCCAATATATTCTTTGAATTCCCAGTCAGACAATGGCACTGTATACCAGTAGTAAAAATTGTGGGTGCACGTAACCCCAATATATTCTTTGAATTACCAGTCAGAAACTGGCACTATATGGCAGTAGCAAGAAATGAGGGTATTTATAACCCCAATATATTCTTTGAATTCCCAGTCAGACAATGGCACTGTATACCAGTAGTAATAATTGTGGGTGCACGTAACCCCAATATATTCTTTGAATTACCAGTCAGAAACTGGCACTATATGGCAGTAGCAAGAAATGAGGGTATTTGTATTCCCAATATATTCTTTGAATTCCCAGTCAGACAATGGCACTGTATACCAGTAGTAAAAATTGTGGGTGCACGTAACCCCAATATATTCTTTGAATTACCAGTCAGAAACTGGCACTATATGGCAGTAGCAAGAAATGAGGGTATTTATAACCCCAATATATTCTTTGAATTCCCAGTCAGACAATGGCACTGTATACCAGTAGTAAAAATTGTGGGTGTATATAGCCCCAATTCTATTGCTAGGGGACTTGCAGGGTATTTCTGGGGTGAAGGTGGGGGGGCACACTGTTGGAACGGGTATCGGGGTATATATCGGGTATACGGGAATACACTGACAGTGTATTCCATTCAGGATCCTGGGAAAGCTGGGTTGCGGCGATTGAGCCCGTCAGTGCCACGTTACACTGACAAGCTTCTCCCTGGAATTTAGCTCTTACAAGAGCTGTTGTGGTTGTCTTCTCCTTCCTATCCTAGCCTGTCCCTGCCTACCCAGAATCTAAGCCCTAGCTAGCTGGACGGAAACCTCCGTCCTCGGTGAATTGCAAGCTCAGAATGACGCGAACCTGGGCGGCGCTGTTCTTTTAAATTAGAGGTCACATGTTTTCGGCAGCCAATGGGTTTTGCCTACTTTTCTCAACGTCACCGGTGTCGTAGTTCCTGTCCCACCTACCCTGCGCTGTTATTGGAGCAAAAAAGGCGCCAGGGAAGGTGGGAGGGGAATCGAGTAATGGCGCACTTTACCACGCGGTGTTCGATTCGATTCGAACATGCCGAACAGCCTAATATCCAATCGAACATGAGTTCGATAGAACACTGTTCGCTCATCTCTAGTGACCTCCATTTTAGACGAATAGTGGATTTCAAATCCGGGTCATATGAGAATGTGAACTTTGTGACTATGAGACAGGGATAGCTGTACAGGCAGGGATAGCTAGGGATAACCTTTATTTAGGTAGGAATGTTATTAAAAATAACTTTTTGGGGCTCTGTCGGGTGTGTAATTGTGATTTTTGTGAGATAAACTTTTTCCCATAGGAATGCATTGGACAGTGCTGATTGGCCAGAGTATGGAATTCGACCAATCAGCGCTGGCTCTGCTGGAGGAGGCGGAGTCTAAGATTGCTCCACACCAGTCTCCATTCAGGTCTGACCTTAGTCTCCGCCTCCTCCGGCAGAGCCAGCGCTGATTGGTCGAAGGCTGGCCAATGCATTCCTATGGGTATGCAGAGACTTAGCAGTGTTGAGCCAGTTCTGCTCAACTACACCGTGTGCCGGTCAGCCCATCAGATGTAGCAGAGCCGAGGGTGCAAAGAGCCAAGGGTGCACTAGAACCCTTGTGCACACTCGGCTCTGCTACATCAGATGTAGCAGAGCCGAGTGTGCATAAGGGTTCTAGTGCCTCAGCTCTGTTACATCTGATGGGCTGACCGGCACACGGTGTAGTTGAGCAGAACTGGCTCAACACTGCTAAGTCTCTGCATTCCCATAGGAATGCATTGGCCAGCCTTCGGCCAATCAGCGCTGGCTCTGCCGGAGGAGGCGGAGTCTAAGGTCGGACCTGAATGGAGACTGGTGTGGAGCGATCTTAGACTCCGCCTCCTCCAGCATAGCCAGCGCTGATTGGTCGAATTCCGTACTCTGGCCAATCAGCGCTGGCCAATGCATTCTATTAGCCTGATGAAGTAGAGCTGAATGTGTGTGCTTAGCTCAACTACGCCGGTGGAGTAGTTGAGCTAAGCACACACATTCAGCTCTGCTTCATCAGGCTAATAGAATGCATTGGCCAATCAGCGCTGTCCAATGTATTCCTGTGGGAAAAAGTTAGCTTGCGAAAATTGCAAGCTGACAGGGATTTCCATGAAATAAAGTGACTTTTATGCCCCCAGACATGCTTCCCCTGCTGTCCCAGTGTCATTCCAGGGTGTTGGTATCATTTCCTGGGGTGTCATAGTGGACTTGGTGACCCTCCAGACACGGATTTGGGTTTCCCCCTTAACGAGTATATGTTCCCCATAGAATATAATGGGGTTCGAAACCCGTTCGAACACTCGAACAGTGAGCGGCTGTTCGAATCGAATTTCGAACCTCCAACATTTTCGTGTTCGCTCATCTCTAGTAATGATGAGTAATAGGAGAAGAACCAGCATTGATTGGGTGACTGTATAGCATTCAGCCAATCAATGCTAGTTCTGCATCAAACTTTTCCATTCGAATAGCGAGTGGTACTCGATCGAGTATGAGTATTTCGAATACCATAGTATTCGATCGAATACTTACTAGATCGAGTACTACTCGCTCATCTCTAATAACTATCCTATGAACTACCAGTCTGCTGCATTTTCTAGAAAAGAAAAAAATTGTAAAAAATCTACAAGTTGAAATATTTGTTGTTTGGGGAAAAAACAGCTGCAGTTACATGATTTTTTTTTTTTGCAAATATGGTTTTGTTTTACGGAACTCTTACTTATTAGCAATTTACATTCTTCTTTCTAAGCCTGTGCCAACATTTGCAATTTATTACCTGTTGAATATCAAGAGAGGATCTATAAAATACACATTTGCAGTACATTGTCCAAACTGTTCTCTTCTGAATGCATGATGTCCAATATTGTGCCGATTCTCAGGAATGAATTCTTGTAGGAAATGGAGTTGAAGACCTTATGTTGCTACCAGGACATTGTGGCATTGATCCATTGTTGAATCTTCTTTACATGGTGATGTGATAAAATAACCAAATCGCGAGTGAAAATAAATACATGCAATGTAACATTGACTGGAATCCTTTCAGCATTTCATCCCAGGTTTGCTATAACTAGCTGACATGGTTTTACGTTTTTTAAAATATTCTGGATCTCAATATTTCAACAAACAAACAAACAAACAAACAAACATATGGTTGTATAAAGAAATAAACAACAGTTTAATCCAATGCCATTAACTGTTTATTTAGAGACAATGAAACCAATTTC
This sequence comes from Leptodactylus fuscus, assembly GCF_031893055.1. NCBI lineage: Eukaryota > Metazoa > Chordata > Amphibia > Anura > Leptodactylidae > Leptodactylus > Leptodactylus fuscus. The sequence continues at coordinate 40,864,726 of NC_134266.1, forward strand.
AAATATTATTCTGAAATTATCGCCACACCAATATGTAAGAGAGAGCCCAATGATATCTGAAGCTTCATTTGTTTTTTATGTAGATTGTGAGCCCCACATAGAGCTCACAATGTACATTTTTTCCCTATCAGTATGTCTTTGGAATATGGGATGGAAATCCATGCAAACACAGGGAGAACATACAAAATCCTTGCAGATGGCTTTATGCCCTTGGCGGGATTCGAGCACCAGGACTCCAGCGCTGCAAGGCTGCAGTGCTAACCACTGAGCCACCGTGTGGCCCCTCTGAAGCTTCATTTGTGTGTTTGTACTGTTAAACTGTTAAATGTGTTTCTGTGATACTGGTCCGTTAAAATAGCAGCCATTGTAGTTGTGATATGATGCTGGAAGGCCACGCCCCTATGATGCCATCCCGCCTATGCTTGCAGACAGTGTGGAGAGAGAAGGAGGAAGTGACAAAACAGAGAGCAGCGGCCATATTGGCAGGATGAGAGAAGGACTCTCTGTGCTATATTGAGTGTGTGTGGAGATATCTGAGGACTTCCCTGTGCAGCTAAGCTGTACATATATCAGACCTGAGGCAGAGTGTAAAGAGACATTTAGTGGCCACATTACCAGAACTGTGCTAAGTGGATAACCTGTGAAGCTGACATTGTGCCTGAGTATATTGCCATTGTGGCTGAGAATATTGCCACCTCATATAGAGACTCTCGCAGCGCTGTTGAAGTACCGGACAGTAGCTGCAAAACCCCCGGCTTACATCCCAGCTCAGTGCACGGATCCCGCAGGACTGTCAGTGTGATGAGTGATATCTGCTGTTGCATCCATTTGTTTTCCTGGCCTGCTGAGGAGAGTTTCATCACTTCAGAAATCGTGGTAATCGTGAGGAGAAGATGCTTCAAAAGAAAAGAACGAGTTTGGGGCCCACCGCGCACTTCTGCAAACTGTTAGCGGTCCACTTGGACCACTGGGAAAAGGGGGGTGCGCACCCAAATGTGAAGTCAGGGTCAGTTGGGGATAGTTTGGGGTATAGTGTTCAGAGTCCATACTGCTGAAGCGGACATAGAAAAAGTGGAAAACATTGCTAAATCTACCTTAAATTGTTCATACTACACTGTATATTTACATTTTTCCTTGAACTTTACCACAACGTCCGTGTTCATTTCTGGTTTCGGAGTCCAAACCACCTGCCTTGCTCTCGGTTCACAAACTCATTTATAAGTCAATCCATTTTCAAAACACTATACCTACAACAATTATCCAGCATGCAATTTTTTTTGTATCAAATCAATAGTGTTTATTAAATATTTTTTATCAATACAATAAAAATTGTTTGCGGCAATGTCATCTAAAAAATACATCACATACCAAAGGACAAATAATTATTCATTTCGTATAAGCTGTTCAACATAACCTCCTATTTTAAATTCATATGTGAACAATCCATATAGGAAACATTATATATATATATATATATATATATATATATATATATATATATATATATATATATATATATATACACTCACCGGCCACTTTATTAGGTAGACCATGCTAGTAACGGGTTGGACCCCCTTTTGCCTTCAGAACTGCCTCAATTCTTCGTGGCATAGATTCAACAAGGTGCTGGAAGCATTCCTCAGAGATTTTGGTCCATATTGACATGATGGCATCACACAGTTGCCGCAGATTTGTCGGCTGCACATCCATGATGCGAATCTCCCGTTCCACCACATCCCAAAGATGCTCTATTGGATTGAGATCTGGTGACTGTGGAGGCCATTGGAGTACAGTGAACTCATTGTCATGTTCAAGAAACCAGTCTGAGATGATTCCAGCTTTATGACATGGCATTGCATTATCCTGCTGAAAGTAGCCATCAGATGTTGGGTACATTGTGGTCATAAAGGGATGGACATGGTCAGCAACAATACTCAGGTAGGCTTTGGCGTTGCAACGATGCTCAATTGGTACCAAGGGGCCCAAAGAGTGCCAAGAAAACATTCCCCACACCATGACACCACCATCACCAGCCTGAACCGTTGATACAAGGCAGGATGGATCCATGCTTTCATGTTGTTGACGCCAAATTCTGACCCTACCATCCGAATGTCGCAGCAGAAATCGAGACTCATCAGACCAGGCAACGTTTTTCCAATCTTCAATTGTCCAATTTCGATGAGCTTGTGCAAATTGTAGCCTCAGTTTCCTGTTCTTAGCTGAAAGGAGTGGCACCCGGTGTGGTCTTCTGCTGCTGTAGCCCATCTGCCTCAAAGTTCGACGTACTGTGCGTTCAGAGATGCTCTTCTGGCTACCTTGGTTGTAACGGGTGGCTATTTGAGTCACTGTTGCCTTTCTATCAGCTCGAACCAGTCTGGCCATTCTCCTCTGACCTCTGGCATCAACAACGCATTTCCGCCCACAGAACTGCCGCTCACTGGATGTTTTTTCTTTTTCGGACCATTCTCTGCAAACCCTAGAGATGGTTGTGCGTGAAAATCCCAGTAGATCAGCAGTTTCTGAAATACTCAGACCAGCCCTTCTGGCACCAACAACCATGCCATGTTCAAAGGCACTCAAATCACCTTTCTTCCCCATACTGATGCTCGGTTTGAACTGCAGGAGATTGTCTTGACCATGTCTACATGCCTAAATGCACTGAGTTGCCGCCATGTGATTGGCTGATTAGAAATTAAGTGTTAACGAGCAGTTGGACAGGTGTACCTAATAAAGTGGCCGGTGAGTATATGTATGTATATATATATATATATATATATATATATATATATACACTCAACTATGCAATAATAGTTAATAAATAGAGATGAGCGAGTAGCACTCAACCGAGTAGGTGTTCGATCGAATACTACGGTATTCGAAATACTCGTACTCGATCGAGTACCACTCGCTATTTGAATGGAAAAGTTCGATGCAGAACCAGCATTGATTGGCCGAATGCTATACAGTCGGCCAATCAACGCTGGTTCTTCTCCTACCTTTAGAAGTCTTCTCCGTGCAGCTTCCCTGCGGCGTCTTCCAGCTCTGAATTCACTCTGTCAGGCATCGGGCCTGGGCAGAGATGACTGCGCATGTTCGCTTGTAGTGCAGGCGTGTGCAGTCGGCTCTGCCCAGGCCCGATGCCTGACAGAGTGAATTCAGAGCCGGAAGACGCCGCGGGGACGTTGCCAGGAGAAGACTTCTCGGAGGATCCAGCCCGACCCTCACTCGTGGACTTGGTAAGTGTAATTTGATCGAATGTTGCCTACCCCTGAAACGAGCATTTCCCCCCATAGACTATAATAGGGTTTGATATTCGACTCGAGTAGTCGAATATTGAGTGGCTACTCGAAACGAATATCGAACCTCGAACATTTTACTGTTTGCTCATCTCTATTTATAAATAGAGATGAGAGAATTGAAGCTGATGAAGTGAAATTCAATTCGAATTTCGGGGAACATTCGATTCACATTCGTATCCAGATTTCCTCACGATTTGTGGTAACGAATCACATTTTTTCCTAAAATGGCTGCTGCACATGTTAGGACATTGGGCAAGGAACTTTGTGAATGCAGAATCACCCACAGTGCTATGTGTGCAGCCTGGGAATAGCTGTGATAGCTGTTTTTTTAACGTGATTTGCCGCAAATTAATTCAGATCGAATCATATCGGAAAATTGGTCAAAGCTGCTGAATCAAATTTTTGAAAAATTTGCTCATATCTGTTTATAAAAAATGTTCAGTTCATTAGAGCAAGAAGTCAGCACTTAATCATCGACCAAACCCAAAGTGTCACTCTCAGTAATGGTGCTAACTAAATCTTAGACCAATTTAGATTATACACCACATACAAGCACAGAGGTTTTTGAACAGATGCCGCAAATGAGAATGACCTGGACAGTATATAAATACACATCAACGCACATTTTGCATATTAGCTCTCTTTAGAGGTGTGTCTGGAAAACGCTATTATAGATATCGACCAATCATAACCCATAAAAGGAATCATGTGAAAAGGATTGTTTATGACACATATCAGAATCTACCCATATTTAAAATGGCGCCCCGCTGTCAGTATGCATGCAGGATGATGTCACATGTAGGAGTAGCTCCTGACGTACATCACAATGTGCAAACTGGAGTGTCAGAGCGGCATAGTCCAAATAGATCAAGGTGACGACATGGGCACTACAAATAAATGTATCAGGGATGAATGAACTGCTAGAATGATTATAATAAATAAATATTCAGCATATTAACATGCCTATACTATCTCAATTACTAGAGATGAGCGAACAGTGTTCTATCGAACACATGTTCGATCGGATATCAGGGTGTTCGCCATGTTCGAATCGAATCGAACACCACGTGGTAAAGTGCGCCAAAATTCGATTCCCCTCCCACCTTCCCTGGCGCCTTTTTTGCACCAATAACAGCGCAGGGGAGGTGGGACAGGAACTACGACACTGGGGGCATTGAAAAAAATTGGAAAAAGTCATTGGCTGCCGAAATCAGGTGACCTCCATTTTAGACGAATAGTGGATTTCAAATCCGGGTCATATGAGAATGTGAACTTTGTGACTATGAGACAGGGATAGCTGTACAGGCAGGGATAGCTAGGGATAACCTTTATTTAGGGGGGAATGTTATTAAAAATAACTTTTTGGGGCTCTATCGGGTGTGTAATTGTGATTTTTGTGAGATAAACTTTTTCCCATAGGGATGCATTGGCCAGCGCTGATTGGCCGAATTCCGTACTCTGGCCAATCAGTGCTGGCCAATGCATTCTATTAGCTTGATGAAGCAGAGTGTGCACAAGGGTTCAAGCGCACCCTCGGCTCTGATGTAGCAGAGCCGAGGCTGCACAAGGGTTCAAGCGCACCCTCGGCTCTGATGTAGGAGAGCCGAGGGTGCACTTGAACCCTTGTGCACCCTCAGCTCTGCTACATCAGCTACATCAGCGCTGATTGGTCGAGTTCCGTACTCTGGCCAATCAGCGCTGGCCAATGCATTCTATTAGCCCGATGAAGTAGAGCTGAATGTGTGTGCTTAGCACACACATTCAGCTCTACTTCATCAGGCTAATAGAATACATTGGCCAATCAGCGCTGGCCAATGCATTCTATTAGCTTGATGAAGCAGAGTGTGCACAAGGGTTCAAGCGCACCCTCGGCTCTGATGTAGCAGAGCCGAGGCTGCACAAGGGTTCAAGTGCACCCTCGGCTCTCCTACATCAGAGCCGAGGGTGCGCTTGAACCCTTGTGCAGCCTCGGCTCTGCTACATCAGAGCCGAGGGTGCGCTTGAACCCTTGTGCACACTCTGCTTCATCAAGCTAATAGAATGCATTGGCCAGCACTGATTGGCCAGAGTACGGAATTCGGCCAATCAGCGCTGGCCAATGCATTCTATTAGCCCGATGAAGTAGAGCTGAATGTGTGTGCTAAGCACACACATTCAGCACTGCTTCATCACGCCAATACAATGCATTAGCCAGTGCTGATTGGCCAGAGTACGGAATTCGGCCAATCAGCGCTGGCTCTGCTGGAGGAGGCGGAGTCTAAGATCGCTCCACACCAGTCTCCATTCAGGTCCGACCTTAGACTCCGCCTCCTCCAGCAGAGCCAGCGCTGATTGGCCGAATTCCGTACTCTGGCCAATCAGCACTGGCTAATGCATTGTATTGGCTTGATGAAGCAGTGCTGAATGTGTGTGCTTAGCACACACATTCAGCTCTACTTCATCGGGCTAATAGAATGCATTGGCCAATCAGCGCTGGCCAATGCATTCTATTAGCGTGAACTGAGTTTGCACAGGGGTTCTAGTGCACCCTCGGCTCTGCTACATCAGATTGCTACATCTGATGTAGCAGTGCCGAGTGTGCATCAGATGTGTAGTTGAGCAAAACTGACTCAGCACTGCTAAGTCTGCATTCGCATAGGAATGCATTGGCCAGCCTTCGGCCAATCAGCGCTGGCTCTGCCGGAGGAGGCGGAGTCTAAGGTCGGACCTGAATGGAGACTGGTGTGGAGCGATCTTAGACTCCGCCTCCTCCAGCAGAGCCAGCGCTGATTGGCCGAATTCCGTACTCTGGCCAATCAGCACTGGCTAATGCATTGTATTGGCTTGATGAAGCAGTGCTGAATGTGTGTGCTTAGCACACACATTCAGCTCTACTTCATCGGGCTAATAGAATGCATTGGCCAGCGCTGATTGGCCGAATTCCGTACTCTGGCCAATCAGCACTGGCTAATGCATTGTATTGGCTTGATGAAGCAGTGCTGAATGTGTGTGCTTAGCACACACATTCAGCTCTACTTCATCGGGCTAATAGAATGCATTGGCCAATCAGCGCTGGCCAATGCATTCTATTAGCGTGAACTGAGTTTGCACAGGGGTTCTAGTGCACCCTCGGCTCTGCTACATCAGATTGCTACATCTGATGTAGCAGTGCCGAGTGTGCATCAGATGTGTAGTTGAGCAAAACTGACTCAGCACTGCTAAGTCTGCATTCGCATAGGAATGCATTGGCCAGCCTTCGGCCAATCAGCGCTGGCTCTGCCGGAGGAGGCGGAGTCTAAGGTCGGACCTGAATGGAGACTGGTGTGGAGCGATCTTAGACTCCGCCTCCTCCAGCAGAGCCAGCGCTGATTGGCCGAATTCCGTACTCTGGCCAATCAGCACTGGCTAATGCATTGTATTGGCTTGATGAAGCAGTGCTGAATGTGTGTGCTTAGCACACACATTCAGCTCTACTTCATCGGGCTAATAGAATGCATTGGCCAATCAGCGCTGGCCAATGCATTCTATTAGCGTGAACTGAGTTTGCACAGGGGTTCTAGTGCACCCTCGGCTCTGCTACATCAGATTGCTACATCTGATGTAGCAGTGCCGAGTGTGCATCAGATGTGTAGTTGAGCAAAACTGACTCAGCACTGCTAAGTCTGCATTCGCATAGGAATGCATTGGCCAGCCTTCGGCCAATCAGCGCTGGCTCTGCCGGAGGAGGCGGAGTCTAAGGTCGGACCTGAATGGAGACTGGTGTGGAGCTATCTTAGACTCCGCCTCCTCCAGCAGAGCCAGCGCTGATTGGTCGAGTTCCGTACTCTGGCCAATCAGCACTGGCCAATGCATTTCTATGGGGAAAAGTTAGCTTGCGAAAATCGCAAACTGACAGGGATTTCCATGAAATAAAGTGACTTTTATGCCCCCAGACATGCTTCCCCTGCTGTCCCAGTGTCATTCCAGGGTGTTGGTATCATTTCCTGGGGTGTCATAGTGGACTTGGTGACCCTCCAGACACGAATTTGGGTTTCCCCCTTAACGAGTTTATGTTCCCCATAGACTATAATGGGGTTCGAAACCCATTCGAACACTCGAACAGTGAGCGGCTGTTCGAATCGAATTTCGAACCTCGAACATTTTAGTGTTCGCTCATCTCTATCAATTACTAATACAATAAAGAATCGTTACTAAATTCATTTATATTAAATAGAATAAAGTGCTAAGATAATTAGTGCCAAAGCGTTTACATATTAAATAAATATACGTGAAATAAGTATTGAACAATTTTCTAAGTATATATTTCTAAAGGTTCTATTGACATGGAATTCTCACCAGATGTCGGTAACTATCCGTCCAATCCACACAGGCAAAGCAATCACACCATAGATGTCTATAACGTAAGTTATGTGTAATATTGAGAAATGAGAGAGGGAAAACACGAAGAAAGAGAAGTGCAAAAAAGAAAGCACTCATAGAAGGAGCTCAGAGAACCTTCAGGATTTGAAGAGTTTGTGTGGAAGAATAGGCCAAAGTCTACAACTAGTGTCTTCACATAGGAGGCGTCTTGAAGCTGTCATCACAGACAAAAGCGTTTGTACAAAGTATTAAATACATTTCAGTAACTGTCTTCAATACTCCTTAAAGAGTTTGTCCAGGCAAAGTGTTCATATTTATATAAGATAAGATAATCCTTTAATAGTCCCACAATGGGGAAATCTCAATGATACCGTTTCATGGATGGTACAGTAGTATATAACAAGAAAGAAACACATACAAGCTCATGGCAGATAGAGAAATCCTAGGAATCATAGCAACCAAAAAGAAAGAAACACAGACACACTGCAGGATCATTTAGTTCTCTGTGTGAAGTGATGTTGGAACGGCAGAAACATATTTTTTGCAGAGATGGGGGACATATGCAGCTATCACGATAACATGTGGTAGTTCTTTGGTAGGTAGTGAGATCTCATGCTCACAGCTGATAGTTCGGTATCTTGCATCAGCACTATTGTCCATTAACCACAAAAAATGTCCCAAATGTCCTTCATCACAAGCCCTCCTCCTCCTCCTTTCTTCTAACCACTGTATTCTACTGCCCAAAGAAGTCTGAAGCCAGGGTGCAAGACAGGGTGCTTGCTGTTGCCAAGCTTCCATAAACTCCTGGGGTAGGTGGGTGATGGTAGGTTCCCAGGCTGTAACAGAGTCCCACGTGTCCACAGTAAAAGAAAGAAATACCAGCCATCTGTAGGCATCTTCACACATCAGCAATAGACGCCAAAAATCATCTCCTTGGTTTCTCCTCCATTCCTGCACACAGGAAACTCCAGCAGATCAGGTTTTGAGTCTTGTCCATGCTTTAACAATAGGCCTGGGGGGGTGAAAAAATAAAAAAAATCATACTCACCTGTCCCTGTCCCTGGTGCTTCAGTGTCCTCCCAGTGCGCTCCAGTCCTTCTGCTTATCAAAGTGAAACTTCTCACCATCTGTGACGTTTCGGATCCCTTCCACTGAAGCCGTTGCTTGGCCTCTGCAGTCATGTGTAGCTGGGACTTTTGCCACATATCAACACTGGACTGAGAAGACCGGATCCCACTGGAAGATCATTGGATCATCAGGGAAAGGTGAGTATGATTTTTTTTTTTTTTTTTTTTAATTGCCCCCGGCCTATTTAAAGAATAAATGTAATGTCCTGCGGTTTTGCCTGGGCAATTCGTTTAATCTGGACAAATCTAACCTCATTATTTTCCATTCTTCATCGCTTAAACCAATGTCTGACTTCTTCTACTTGAAAAAGAGTTCATTATTGACCACAACCTTTCTGTGCACCGTCTTACTTGGCCAGTCTTTATAGGAATTCTGGTAATTTTATAGACTTTCTACCATTGTACAGTATTTGACAATTTTTAATGTAAAGAATCCAATCCCATATTATTTTGCAACTTGATCATGGCAGCCTACTACAGACTGTCCTTCCAAAAACTGGACTCTTAAAGAATCATGAATATTGGTACCAGACAAGCGTAAACATATAAAGTCATTGGCCCAGATTTACCAGTACACTGTAATGGAATTGCTAAGACAGCAATTCCCAGAACGGTTAAACCCTGGGAGGGGCACAAGAGACAGTGAGCCCTAAGCTGAAGCCCCCCGCTTCCCCTTCCTATTGCCAGGCCCTATCCTAGGTAATAGGCGACAACCACGAGGACAAACCCTCCCTGAATACGTGAAACACAAAACGCAGACAAGACGAACAACAACAAAGGGAGGTCAGCTAGCCAGGGTTCGGTAACAGGAGAGCGATGCAGTGCCAAATCGGAGTAAAGAGAATAGTCAATGAGAAAAGCCAAAGGTCAGGTATAATAGTATAAGCAACAGGTACAGTAAGAGCAGGTATGCGCACGGCAATAACAAGCACTGGTGTGAATGGGAACCAAGGCTAAATAGGGAGGAAGAACCCGCCCATGGAGTTCACAGGAAGGCAGGCTGTCAATCAAAGGGCAAGGCCAGATTAACCACTAAATGGACAGAGGCAACCTAGGCAGAAGACGGGTGTGGTGCAAATCCAATTAAGGACTAGAGCCGTGTTCACACAGTGCAACTAAAAACTTTACGCAGATTATCAAACTGCACGCGCCTCCTGCGCCGCAGCACACGAGCAAAGGGTGGCGCAGGGGCCCGAACAGGCAGAGATGTTACATACACAATGTAAATTTAGACAGGGATTTGCCAGATTTATCACAGTGCCTTATACTGAAGGAGTTATCTGATGTATCTTTAGACTGTCTAGTTTAAGTTCATACCACCCTTTAGATGTCTATCTATGCGCTAGAATTTTACTTTAAAATTTTGGTTGAATTTTACCACATTTAAGCTAGTACCCACTTGCATGTATATATATATTTGTTTGTGAGGTGAAATGGAAAACCAATTTAATTTTTATGTAGTACGCTATGCAGTATAAATGACTTGCTAGTCGATACATCAATACAAGTTGATCATTTTTGCTTTTACTGTTTTCCTCTACTTTTAAAAAATAAATTTTAATTACTGATGCAATTTTATGAAACCCAAACCTCTTTCCATCTATAGAGCTTGGGTAGGGCTTATTTTTTGTGAGACAATCTGTAGCTTTTATTGGTATCATTTTGGAGCACAAGTCAATTTTCATGAAGATTCAGTTCAGACCCTTTCCAACTTCCACTGTATGTGGTTAGCAGATGTAAGGATGAATTTGACAAGGATTCAAGAGCAAAATCATATATATATATATATATATATATATATATATATATATATATATCCTAAGTTTATATAGAATATCTCCATGTATTCAAACATACATTTTCTAGAGAAACCAAAATTACTGAAAAGTAGGCTAATATAGATTTTTAGTTTTACCTTTGTACTATATTGGAGATTTATGCCCATCACTAATATTAACTTGTCTAGGAACTTTGGAATTCTTATTGCTACCTAAAATACTAATGCTCCAGAAGCCGACCAATACTTGGATCACACTATCCCTAGGCGAAGGATGAATACCACCTGAAAAGAAAATGCTATTTTAGTTAGGTAACCACAAAAACAAGGCCGCTGTGTGCTATTATGGCTGGACGTAATATTATCCTTATGATCTGCACAGGGGGTAAGAAATATAACATCCCCTCAGATGGGAAAAGGTATCGCCACTTCTAAAGATTACAGGAATGTGATTATTAAGCTAACACTTTAAAAACCCAAGAGATGACAGAGCGCCTTCATACGCTACAGACCTCCGTGACCACACACATGCAAAGTAAATTAAGAGACCTGAAACCGCTGCTCTGTTACCATGATAAGCTAAAGCAGAATCCCACAGGTTGAATGGATAAGTAAAGCCAGATAACAATATTATACGGAATGAAGACACAAACTGACTTTTTTTTTTTTTTTTTTTTTCAGAACAGAAAGTTGTACTATTAGGTAGCGGGAACCAGGGTAACTTTACATAGAATATACACACAGGTTTTGCATCTTTTCACTTGTGGTTTTATATTACAGCCTTGTCAGTAAATAAGCAATGCAATCTTTAAAAATACTTAAAAAATGTTGCAGGTGCTTTTTATCAAAGCAGATCATGAGGATGTCATACCAGCCCAGATTTCTGACTACATATATAGAGGACATATCCACATGGTATACCATACCTACTTGATAGATAACCAGGCTTGTAAGTGGGGACATAGCTATGGGGGGGGGGGGCAGTTATAACAATTATTCCCTCTGAGAAGGTCTTAAAATGGACCTTTCATGTTCTCGAGTAAATGCGGTTTTATATACTGCTAGAAAGTAGAGATGAGCGAACAGTGAAATATTCGAGATTCAATATTCGTTTTGAGTAGAGCCTCAATATTCGACTACTCGATCGAATCCCATTATAGTCTATGCGAAAAAATGCTCGTTTCAGGGGAAACCGTTATTTGACTAAAGGAGAGTCACCAAGTCCACGAATAACAGGAGAAGAGTGTTTAGGAGGAGCGCTGTGCAGTTAAAGTGCACGGACCCCATTATAATCTATGGGGTCCATGCGCTTTAACTGCACAGCGCTTGCAGTTGCGCTGATAAAAAGTAAGCTTCCTCGTAACAGCAAACTGCCAGCTCTCCCGACTAGCAAAGACGAGCCTGCTGCAGAACCAGCCTTGATTGGCCGAATGCTATAGCATTCGGCCAATCAACGCTGGCTCTGAATCTAATATTTACTGCAAATAGCTAGTAGTATTCAATCAAGTACAAATATTTTGAATACCATAGTATTCGATCAAATACCTATTCGATCGAATACTATTCGATCATCTCTACTAGAAAGCCAAATTCAGCGTACTGTCAGCTCTCCCATTATGTGCCCTAGGGAAGAGCTATTAGTGCCGTTACCTACCAGCTGTGAGGAACGCCCTCCCCCCAGTACTAGTCTATGGATGAGTACTGTCAGGAGGGTGGGGTCATCACTGGGCAGTAAGGAACGTCCCCTCACAGTATAGCTGTAAGGATTGGAGTCAGGGTCAGGCAGTGCAAAGTGACACAGCTGGGAAAGCAACACTGTGCAACTAATGACAAAAGGGGTCGTAGGCCCTGCAGCTATAACTATGCTGTAATATCTGAGATGAGGCAGACCAATGCACTTCCTAATTGAAGTGCGCCTACCACAACTCCTTACGCTTCTATCCCGGCGGCTAGGATTAGGGAAGAGGAGGCCCTGAAAGTCCTAGGGACTGGAGTCACAGGGTCACACCTAAACAGAAAGCACAGTGTAAATACAATGCAAAACAAAAGACTAAACAGCATGGAACCAGGGAGGACCACAAGTCCCAGCAAGACACAGAAGAGAAGGCGAGGTCAGACGAGCAAGAGGTCGAGCCAGGAGATATAATAAAGGTACCGAATCAAAAGACAAGGGAGAGTCAAAAATACAAGCCGGGTCTAAAAACCAAGAGACATATGAAATACAAACAGACAAGGAATCAGACTGAGCAGGGGGACCAGGAAACCCAAAGTGAATGGCTGGCAAGGATCCATGCTTGGGTGGGGTTTAAATAGCAGCAGAGAACACACCTGATGGCTAATGACATGGAGACTGAAAGCAAGGAAAAGATTAACCCTTAATGACCTAAGCACACCCAATAGAACTCCTAACACGTCTCCAAGGGAGATGCCACGCAGCAAGGAGACCGCGGCGACTCCGTATCCTGACAGTACCCCCCCTTTGAAGAGGGGCCTCCGGACCCTCAAGAGGACCCCCTGGCTTAGTAGGGTAAGAACGGTAAAACTTCTCCACCAATCTAGGAGCGTGAAGGTCTCTGGCTGCCACCCAAACACGCTCCTCTGGTCCATACCCCTTCCAATGTATGAGGAACTGAAGGGAATTCCGCACTCTGTGTGAATCAATGACCCGTTCCACCTCATACTCTAGTTCCCCCTGAACGATCACTGGTTCGGGTGGGGAACGAGTGACCATTGCCGGAACATACTTTTTGAGTAGGGACTTATGAAAAACTGGGTGAATATGGAGGGACCTAGGAAGTGCTAATTTGAATGACACAGGGTTGATTATTTCAGAAATGGGATATGGACCAATAAAACGCAGGGCAAATTTAGTAGATGGAACACGAAGTTGGAGATTTTTAGTGGATAACCAGACCTTGTCACCCACCACAAAGTCAGGTCCAGGGCGGCGCTTTCTGTTGGCGAAATTTACTTGATTAACCTGGGCTTTTCTCAGTGATGCCAGGCTTTCCGCCCATACAGTACAGAGAGATTTAGCAACGTCCTCTACTGAGGAAAAGGCGAATTCATTGCCTGTTCCTGAGGAGAATCTGGGGTGAAAACCATAGTTAATGTGGAAAGGAGACGACCGAGTCGAGGAGTTGACTTGATTATTTAGTGCAAATTCAGCCATGGGCAAATATTCACTCCATTTATCTTGGCAATCAGACACAAAGCACCTCAAATACTGTTCCAAAGATTGATTCAATCTCTCTGTTTGACCGTTAGTCTCTGGGTGAAAGGCTGAGGAAAAAGAAAGAGAGACTCCCAACCTGTTACAAAAGGCTTTCCAAAACCTGGACACAAACTGTACGCCCCTGTCCGACACCACATTTGAAGGAATACCATGCAGACGTAAAATGTGGCGGATAAACAACCAGGCCAACAATTTAGCTGAAGGCAATTTTTTCAAGGCAACAAAGTGGGACATCTTAGAAAAACGATCTACTACAACCCAAATTACCGATTTCCCTTTAGAGGACGGAGATGTGTGACCAGGGTCGATTGGGTAGCGGGAGTGGATGTAAAAGACCCGCTGGAAGTTCATGGGGCACCTTAGATCTGGCACAGGTCTCACAAGAATGAACAAAATTTTTAACATCTCGTTGCCAAGATGGCCACCAATACGTTCGTGATAACAGATTCCCAGTACCAGCAATGCCTGGATGACCTGCCAGAACAGAGGAGTGGATCTCCTCTAAGAGCTCCAAGCGGAGGTGGCTAGGAACAAACAATTTACCTGGCGGTAGCGCACTAGGGGCAGCATCCTGAGTGTTGAGAATACGGGTTTCAAGATCCGAGGTCAAAACTGCCACTACCACCCCAGGAGCAAGTATATTTTCAGGTTCCCCATCAGAACTACCACTAAGACCAAAACTTCTAGACAAGGCATCTGCTTTAGTATTCTTTGAGCCGGGACGGTAGGTAATTACAAAGTGAAACCTAGTGAAAAATAGAGCCCACCTGGCTTGACGGGGATTTAATCTTTTTGCCTTGTCTAAATATAATAAGTTTTTGTGGTCAGTCAGTACAGTAATTTTATGTCTGGCCCCCTCCAGGAAGTGTCTCCACTCTTCAAAGGCCCACTTAATCGCCAGAAGCTCTCTATTGCCAACATCATAATTGGCCTCAGTAGTGGAGAACCTCCTGGAAAAGTAGGCGATAGGTTGGAGGTTGGTAAATGGTTCAGTGCCCTGAGACAGGACGGCTCCTACACCTACTTCTGAAGCGTCAACCTCTACAATAAAGGGTAATTCAGGATCAGGATGGACCAGGACAGGGGCAGAAGTAAAGAGTTGTTTTAAGGTGGCGAACGCCACCTCCGTCTCTGGTGTCCAGGAGGCAGGATCCGCCCCCTTTTTGGTCAAATCGGTGAGAGGTTTAACAGTGGAAGAAAAATTTCGGATAAATTTTCGGTAATAGTTGGCGAAACCTAGAAACCTCTGAACTTCTTTTAAGGTAGTAGGTTTCTCCCATTCAAGTACTGCAGATACCTTTCTGGGATCCATACCAATGGTACCAGGAGTAAGGATGTATCCCAAAAAACCTATCTCCTGGACTCCAAATTGACACTTGGATAACTTAGCACAGAGGTGGTTTTGACGTAGCCTAAGAAGAACCTCTTTTACATGTTGCTGATGTGACTCCCAGTCCGGTGAGAATATGAGGATGTCATCTAAATAAATTACTAGATATCTACCTAACAGATCCCTAAAAATGTCATTCACAAAATGTTGAAATACCGCCGGAGCATTGCTCAAACCAAAAGGCATAACTAAGTATTCAAAATGACCTTCCGGGGTATTAAATGCGGTTTTCCACTCATCCCCGTCTCTTATCCGAATCAAGTTGTAAGCTCCACGGAGGTCAATTTTAGAAAACCACCGAGCCCCCACCACCTGTTTAAAAAGATCCGGGATGAGTGGCAGAGGATGTTGGTCTTTGACCGTAATTTTATTCAATTCCCTGTAGTCAATACAAGGTCGGAGGCCACCATCTTTTTTTTCATAGAAGAAAAACCCCGTCCCCACAGGAGAAACTGAAGGTCGGATATGTCCTTTAGATAGGCTCTCTTTAATGTACTGGCGCATGGACTCGCGCTCTGGAGCTGAAAGGTTAAAAATGCGACCTTTGGGTAGTTTAGCTCCAGGAACCAAATCAATTGCGCAGTCATAAGGTCGATGTGGAGGCAAGGCCTCCGCACTGAGCTTGTCAAAGACGTCTTTGAACTCGGTAATAAATTCCGGAATTTTGATATCATTTTTGATAGTACAAATAGTATTAATATGAGAAGTACAGGAATCTCCCCATCTAACCAACTCTGAAGTTTCCCAATTAAAGACTGGATTATGTACACGCAACCAGGGTAAACCAAGAATAACATCTGCAGCCAGTTTTTTCATAACAAAAAATGACACTTTTTCAACATGTAAACTGCCGACAAAAAACTGCACCTCAGCAGTACGGGCTAAGATTTTCCCTTCAGACAAAGGGGTTAGATCTGCTCCAGATACCTGAAATGGGTATTGCAAGGGAATTAATTCAATTCCTAGAGCTTGCGCCACCACTTCATGGATGAAGTTCATGGCGGCACCTGAATCCACCATTGCCTGACATGCAAAAGTTTTATTACCATTAGCAAGAATAGCAGGGAGTAAACATTTCTCAAAATTATTAGGAGGTACCTGTGTGCCTGAGTGACCCTCCCGGAAATCACTCAGGCATTGGCGTTTCCCGGCGGTGGTTTAGGTCTGGTTGGACAGTTTATCAGGATATGTCCAGGCTTGCCGCAATACAGACACAGAGCGTTTTCTAGGCGATACTTTCTCCTGGAGGCGGTTGTGGACCCCAATATCATTGGTTCTTCTTCAGGAATATAACAAGAGGTAGGAACAGCAGAAGGAGGGATAGGTTCCAAAAGGACAGACCAGGATTTAGCTGAGGACCCAGGTTTGCTTAATTTCTCTCTACGCCTTTCCCTAAGCCTCCTATCAATAGAAATAGCCAAGGACATAAAGTCTCCTAGATTTTCAGGGACTGGATGACTTACTAGAGCATCTTTTACAGAATCAGATAAGCCTTGTCTGAAAAGGGTTAACAAAGGTCTGTCTGTCCACCCTGACTGAGAGCTCCACTGACGAAACTCTGTACAATAGTCCTCGGCAGTTCTAACTCCCTGCTGAATAGACAACAGATGGGACTCGGCCAAGGCAACTCTATTAGGGTCATCATAAATCTGACCTAATGTTTGAAAAAACTTATTTAATGAATTCCATTCAGGAGCTCCAGCAGGTAGAGCCAAGGCCAGTGGCGTAACTAGGAATGGCGGGGCCCCGTGGCGAACTTTTGACATGGGGCCCCCCCGACACCGAAGATCTCGACCAAGTCCCTCCTACGCATTCCTGCGCGCTCTATTATGTCCAATAGTGGCCCCTGCACACAGTATTATGTCTCTTAGTGGCCCCTGCACACAGTATTATACCCAATAGTGGCCCCCTGCACACAGTATTATGTCCCTTAGTGGCCCCTACAGGACTAAATACTGTCACCGCTGACCGCTATACCAGGACAAATTGTGGATAAAAAAAAAATCTGGTCATGTGCATTACAATTTAGTAACTCCATGTGCCTCATATTAATAGCAGTTAACCCCATCATCTCCCTCACATTAAGCCTTGTGTACCTCACATAAGAGTTACTGATATGTGAGAGACATGGAAGTAATAATAAAGTATCTTCATTACTATTACCCCCAAATGTCTCACATATCAGTAACTCTTATGGTGAGGCAAACAGGGGTTAATGTGAGGGAGATGATGGGGTTAACTGCTATTACTATGAGGCACATGGAGTTACTAAAACACAAGTAATCCCCCCAAATGCCTGATAGTAATAAGTATAGTAACCCCAGTACGTACCTGTGTATCTTCAGTTTCATTTTCCTGGAGCAGCTTCTTCCTCTTCTCTTCTGTGCAGGACGGCAGGGATAAGCCCCGCCTCCTCCTCTCATTGGTGGGCAGAGGACAGCAGAGAAAGGGAGGGGGGAGAGAGGGGGATCGTCCTGCAGCGCTGACAGGAGCCAGAGCTGCAGCTCCTGTGTCTCAGCCGTTGCTGCAGCTTCGGGGCCCCCTGTTGGTGGAAAGTATTCCACCAACAGGGGGCCCCGATCATTATACTCGGGGGTCCGAAAAGACCTCCGAGCATAATGACAGCAGCAGTACCTAATGTCCCGGGCCCTGTGGCAGCTGCTACCGCTGCTATGGTGGTAGTTACGCCACTGGCCAAGGCCCAGTCTTGTGGTGACCCTCGTAGAAGGGACACCACCAGCGCCACCTGCTCTGCTTCAGAAGAAAGGAAATTAAAACGAAAAAATAAATGGCAAGATTCCCGAAATGTTCGGAATCCGTCTGGTTTACCGTCAAAACGGTCAGGCAAGAGCATTTTAGGATCCTGACAGGTATTCAATATGGGAAAAACTGGTGTTTGAATAGAAGAACCTGCAGCGGCTGATGCTGGATCAGGCAAAGCATCCAGACGCTGCGAGACTTGGTTAATTAACCCAGCCATGCCCTGCACCTGCCTTGACAGTTTGTCCAGTCGGTCAGTTACAGAGTGTTCGGCATCCACACTAAACCGCCGGGCGGCCTGTCTAGGGTAAGGGCCAGCCATTATGTAAGGATTGGAGTCAGGGTCAGGCAGTGCAAAGTGACACAGCTGGGAAAGCAACACTGTGCAACTAATGACAAAAGGGGTCGTAGGCCCTGCAGCTATCACTATGCTGTAGTATCTGAGATGAGGCAGACCCATGCACTTCCTAATTGAAGTGCGCCTACCACGACTCCTTACGCTTCTATCCCGGCGGCTAGGATTAGGGAAGAGGAGGCCCTGAAAGTCCTAGGGACTGGAGTCACAGGGTCACACCTAAACAGAAAGCACAGTGTAAATACAATGCAAAACAAAAGACTAAACAGCATGGAACCAGGGAGGACCACAAGTCCCAGCAAGACACAGAAGAGAAGGCGAGGTCAGACGAGCAAGAGGTCGAGCCAGGAGATATAATAAAGGTACCGAATCAAAAGACAAGGGAGAGTCAAAAATACAAGCCGGGTCTAAAAACCAAGAGACATATGAAATACAAACAGACAAGGAATCAGACTGAGCAGAGGAACCAGGAAACCCAAAGTGAATGGCTGGCAAGGATCCATGCCTGGGTGGGGTTTAAATAGCAGCAGAGAACACACCCGATGGCTAATGACATGGAGACTGAAAGCAAGGAAAAGATTAACCCTTAATGACCTAAGCACACCCAATGGAACTCCTAACACGTCTCCCAGGGAGACGCCGCGCAGCAAGGAGACCGCGGCGACTCCGTATCCTGACAATAGCGCTACACACACTACTGACAGGAGGGGCGTTCCCAGTTAGAATGTCAGGAACGCCCCTTCTGACAGTGAAGAGCTATTGGTAATGGCACCAAAAGCTCTTCCCCCAGGGCATATAACGAATTCAGCGCACTGTTGGCTTTCTAGCGGTATATAATACCACATGTACTGGAGGACATGAAAGGCCCTCTTTAAAGATCCCTCTGTCACATAAAATATACCACTATTTTAGACTGCAGAAGGTGGGTAAGGGCCCAAATACAGATTTTTGTATTGGGGCTCAGGAGCTTCAGGTTACACTTCTGCTTCCTTGGTAAAGATTAATTTTTGTGTGTCCTCACACCCCATCTTAAACTCACTAAGTAAATAAATGGAATATAACATTTAGTAATTTATTTTCACATGAGCAATAATACAAGTGTTTCCATTGCTCCAGTGTATGGATTATCTGCCAACCCAGCAGTGTGTACATAATCCAAGAAAATGAAGTAATGCAGCACTCGGAATGAAATTTTTTTCTTTATTGGTAATCCACAACATGCAATATTATGGCTGTATTACTCACTTCATGTTGTTTTAATGGATTAGTAATAAAGAAGAAATTTTAATTCCAAGTGCTGAATTACTTAATGTTCTTGGACTGTATACAAGGTGGTTATGGCCAGGTCAACAAGACTGTACAAAATGGAGTGTGTCCTACTGATGAAGCTAAGGCGCTGTTATATGTGTCTCCCCATTATACTGTATTGTATAATGTAAGTACTTGCAGGTAAATTGGAACACCCTATGAGTTTGGGGGGGGGGGAGGGGCATAAATCAGACAGGAAGTCCTGAGCCAAAACCCTGACTGTAAATAAAGAGGCAGTCATAGCACTGAGTAGGCAAGCAGGATACAAAGAATTGCTTTTACAACTAGATTAAATTGAGATCTGGGGCATGGACAGTTACGTTGGCTAATAGGAAGATAAGCTGGGAACAGGTAATAGGTTTACATGTTTGGACCCCCGACTTATCTTGATAATTGGGGTGCTGTTACTTTCTGGATTGGCAGAAGCGTATAGCCTTTGTGCCCCACTAATTTATATGGGAGGACCAGACATAACTAGTTATGGCTTTTGACTATTTTTGGCAGTTCCATAGAAATGGACATGGACGTGTACGTTTGTTGCTTCCTTTATGCAGAGAGATACAAGACCTCTGTTCTCAAGATCCATACTCAGCAGTCAGACCACCATCAACCAAACACTTGTATAAGAGTCTACGAGAAGGAGACAAGGATCTTGAATTAAATAGAACCTCTTGATATTCATTCCTTTGTATTTCACTGAGATCCCTGATAACTTCTTCCAGCGATTCCAGCAAGGCTGTAAAAATAAATATGACCCAATAGAGAAAAATGACTGTCGTCAGTCCTAGGCTATATACACAGAATGTCTATAACATATTATTAGTCCTGTCAGATAGGCCAGGCTCCAAATACCATATCCGGTTTTTATCTTTTCATGATATAGGCTCAGATATCTGGCTTCTTTGTGTTCCATAGCCTCATGCGGAGCCTTCTCTTGACAGCCATGTATATTTTACAGAGTAAAAACATCATGAACAGTACAGATTCTTATAAATTGTTATGAATTACAGAATTTTCACAATAGGTTTTGAATAAAATAGAAGACCATGTAGTGTTTCTTATGTTAAGTATTTGTTCTAAACTTATAATTCATGTTCACTATATGGATAGATACTACTGCTAAACGTATAAAGAATATTATTCTGGACATTTTTGTAATTATATGTCATGAAACTCAATCTGAACATATAATTCAACCACAGATAGCAATACTGATAATTGGATTTTCTCATGAATCATATTTTGTATGGCAGAATAAGCATTGAGACCAACTTTTGATTTATAGATTTCAAATAATTTATATATTTTTGTTGAGACAGGTCCCGTTTTGCAGGGAACAGAAATATTGCTCTTTTTTAGAAATTAATTTGTAAAATTTTTATAATTACTTTTGCATAAAAAGTAAAAAAAAATAAAATAAAAATTAAGAAATTTCATCCATTTTGTGCAGTAGTCAAAGCATGTTTTTTTTTTTTTTTAAATAGTAATTATCCTCAAGTTTTTATTTAATTTATTTACCTTAACCATATTTTTTTTTATTTCATCCATGTTGAGCTACTGCATTACAACATGGGAGTAAAACTAAGCTTTTATAAAAGTATTTGTTTCCTTTTACATTTGAGCCAATTTCAGACAATGCTATATGCATAAAATAACAAGATAGCCAAAACACATCCAATAACTCACAAAGGACCGAGTATTACTGAGATCTGCACACCATCAACATACCTCTGCGATAGCGCAATTACATCATAAGGCCAATGGGTAAAACTAAATGTGAATGTCTTCACAGATGTTCCTTTTGGTCGTATAGTAGATATTTATAGATGCCGTTGTAAATATAAAACTATGGCTATGTTTTGGACATGATAGATAGAGTACTTAGAATTATAATAGTATATTGGCCAAAGCACGTGCAGTAATATGCAACAGTCTAAGGAAAAAATGTGAAAATATTCTGCCAAGTAAGAATGCTTTCAAAATTAGAACCATCAATAGTTTGGTTTTGTCATTTACCAAAATCAAGTGAATAAGCAAATGATAAATCTAAAACTGGTTAATATTTATTGTGACTGCTCTTCAGAGGAGGAGTCGTCCCTGGGCCCTGATCTCAACATCATCCAGTCTGCCTGGGATAACATGACGAGATAAAAAGATTTGTTTAAAGGGGCTGTCCAGGAAAAAATGGAGAAACCTTTTAACAGTTAAATCAGCCGGGGGTATTGAATAAAATAGAATAAATGCATACTCCCCTGTCCCCGATGTTCCAATGTCTTCCTGTGCATCCCAATTTTTCTGCTCCAGTGGGTTTCTTCTGGAGTTCCTCTGCAGACGCTGATTGGCCTAAGAGGTCACGTGACCACTGAGGCCAATCAGTGGCCTCAGCGGACCTCAGGAAGAGGACCCATGATGTCACAGGTAGTGATATTCAGGGCCTTAGCCGATTGTCCTCAGTGGTCACGTTATTGCTGAGGCCAATCAGTGGCTTCAGCGGAACTCCGGAAGAAACCCAGAAGAGCAGGAGAACCAGGATGTGTGGGAAGACCCCGGAGCATCAAGGACAGGTGAGTATCCATTTCTTTTGTTTCATTCATTACCCCTGATTGATTTAAACATTACATGGGTTATCCATTTTTGCCTGGAATAACTCATTGAAGCCTACATCCACAGAAGATCTGTGGTCAATTCTCCAAATGTGTGGCCCAACCTCCCAAGTGCTCCTAGAAGAATTTATGATGTTTAGAGGGCAGAGTGGTCATACCAAAGATTGATACTATCTAGATTTTTCATTTGCTTAATTACTATCTAGATTTTTGTTCATTTTACTTAATTTTGTTAACTGAAAAACATAAAATATTAACACTCTATTATTGAAAGAATTTTTTACTTTTCCATTTTTGCAGCCATTTACACACCTAAAACTTTTGCACAGTAATATACATAGTAATATTCCTTCTTTTCATCTTAATGCTACATTCTGTATATCAGCACATACATGAATCCAAACATCTCGTAAAGGGCCAGATACTGATTATTTCTGGTACATTGGTTAAGGGGTTTATTTCTTTAGCTTATTTACTGTACGACCATTTTCTGATTCTGCCGTTTCACCCAGGTCTAGTTAAGTTTACCTCGGCTTCCTGGCTATATTGTATCTGACAGAGGTGCACAGTTTTCTTCAAGACTAGTATGCCCTTTCCAAATGTTTGCACTTTCTTCTTCATATCATTTCCCATGAACATTAGGGATCATCCAGGTCCTTGAAGATTTTAAACCAGCCATCAGCGACTTGTACAAGCCACTACTTGTTACAATAAATTTTTTGATAGGAAACATAGGAGTCCTCCCCAATACCAATCATTAGATACTTTCATACAAGGTCCCTTTTCTGTTCTGCAGCAGAAAAACTCTGTGACTCATAAACTGTGGATTTCTGTCTTTCTGAAATTATTTCCATGTGTCACTCCTGAAACTTCTGGTGCTGAATCAGTCATTCCTGAACAGAAAACAGACTGAGCCTGTCTTCTCCTCCCAAGATCAAGAATACAAGGTAAAGGAAATACTTGATGTCAAAGGGATCAAAGGTAAATTGTTTTATTTGGTTGATTTAAGAAGCCCCAAGAGAACTTATTCAGAACGTTCAGAAATGTCTTGCTTTTATTTGTATTCACTTGTATATTATTAGAGATGAGCGAACAGTGTTCTATCGAACTCATGTTCGATCGGATATTAGGCTGTTCGGCATGTTCGAATCGAATCGAACACCGCGTGGTAAAGTGCGCCATTACTCGATTCCCCTCCCACCTTCCCTGGCGCCTTTTTTGCTCCAATAACAGCGCAGGGTAGGTGGGACAGGAACTACGACACCGGTGACGTTGAGAAAAGTAGGCAAAACCCATTGGCTGCCGAAAACATGTGACCTCTAATTTAAAAGAACAGCGCCGCCCAGGTTCGCGTCATTCTGAGCTTGCAATTCACCGAGGACGGAGGTTTCCGTCCAGCTAGCTAGGGCTTAGATTCTGGGTAGGCAGGGACAGGCTAGGATAGGAAGGAGAAGACAACCAACAGCTCTTATAAGAGCTAAATTCCAGGGAGAAGCTTGTCAGTGTAACGTGGCACTGACGGGCTCAATCGCCGCAACCCAGCTTTCCCAGGATCCTGAATGGAATACACTGTCAGTGTATTCCCGTATACCCGATATATACCCCCGATACCCGTTCCAACGGTGTGCCCCCCCACCTACACCCCAGAAATACCCTGCAAGTCCCCTAGCAATAGAATTGGGGCTATATACACCCACTATTTTTGCTACTGCCATATAGTGCCATTGTCTGACTGGGAATTCAAAGAATATATTGGGGTTACGTGCACCCACAATTTTTACTACTGGTATACAGTGCCAGTTTCTGACTGGGAATTCAAAGAATATATTGGGGTTATAAATACCCTCATTTCTTGCTACTGCCATATAGTGCCATTGTCTGACTGGGAATTCAAAGAATATATTGGGGTTACGTGCACCCACAATTTTTACTACTGGTATACAGTGCCATTGTCTGACTGGGAATTCAAAGAATATATTGGGGTTACAAATACCCTCATTTCTTGCTACTGCCATATAGTGCCAGTTTCTGACTGGGAATTCAAAGAATATATTGGGGTTACGTGCACCCACAATTTTTACTACTGGTATACAGTGCCATTGTCTGACTGGGAATTCAAAGAATATATTGGGGTTATAAATACCCTCATTTCTTGCTACTGGTATATAGTGCCATTGTCTGACTGGGAATTCAAAGAATATATTGGGGTTACGTGCATCCACAATTTTTACTACTGGTATACAGTGCCAGTTTCTGACTGGGAATTCAAAGAATATATTGGGGTTACAAATACCCTCATTTCTTGCTACTGCCATATAGTGCCAGTTTCTGACTGGTAATTCAAAGTATATATTGGGGTTACGTGCACCCACAATTTTTACTACTGGTATACAGTGCCATTGTCTGACTGGGAATTCAAAGAATATATTGGGGTTATAAATACCCTCATTTCTTGCTACTGCCATATAGTGCCATTGTCTGACTGGGAATTCAAAGAATATATTGGGGTTACGTGCACCCACAATTTTTACTACTGGTATACAGTGCCATTGTCTGACTGGGAATTCAAAGAATATATTGGGGTTACAAATACCCTCATTTCTTGCTACTGCCATATAGTGCCAGTTTCTGACTGGGAATTCAAAGAATATATTGGGGTTACGTGCACCCACAATTTTTACTACTGGTATACAGTGCCATTGTCTGACTGGGAATTCAAAGAATATATTGGGGTTATAAAAACCCTCATTTCTTGCTACTGCCATATAGTGCCAGTTTCTGACTGAGAATTCAAAGAATATATTGGGGTTACGTGCACCCACAATTTTTACTACTGGTATACAGTGCCATTGTCTGACTGGG
Organism: Leptodactylus fuscus; assembly: GCF_031893055.1. Taxonomy (NCBI): domain Eukaryota; kingdom Metazoa; phylum Chordata; class Amphibia; order Anura; family Leptodactylidae; genus Leptodactylus; species Leptodactylus fuscus. Next base: position 40,889,780 of record NC_134266.1, read on the forward strand.
AATTCAAAGAATATATTGGGGTTATAAATACCCTCATTTCTTGCTACTGGTATATAGTGCCATTGTCTGACTGGGAATTCAAAGAATATATTGGGGTTACGTGCACCCACAATTTTTACTACTGGTATACAGTGCCAGTTTCTGACTGGGAATTCAAAGAATATATTGGGGTTACAAATACCCTCATTTCTTGCTACTGCCATATAGTGCCAGTTTCTGACTGGGAATTCAAAGAATATATTGGGGTTACGTGCACCCACAATTTTTACTACTGGTATACAGTGCCATTGTCTGACTGGGAATTCAAAGAATATATTGGGGTTATAAATACCCTCATTTCTTGCTACTGGTATATAGTGCCATTGTCTGACTGGGAATTCAAAGAATATATTGGGGTTACGTGCACCCACAATTTTTACTACTGGTATACAGTGCCAGTTTCTGACTGGGAATTCAAAGAATATATTGGGGTTACAAATACCCTCATTTCTTGCTACTGCCATATAGTGCCAGTTTCTGACTGGTAATTCAAAGAATATATTGGGGTTACGTGCACCCACAATTTTTACTACTGGTATACAGTGCCAGTTTCTGACTGGGAATTCAAAGAATATATTGGGGTTATAAATACCCTCATTTCTTGCTACTGGTATATAGTGCCATTGTCTGACTGGGAATTCAAAGAATATATTGGGGTTACGTGCACCCACAATTTTTACTACTGGTATACAGTGCCAGTTTCTGACTGGGAATTCAAAGAATATATTCGGGTTACAAATACCCTCATTTCTTGCTACTGCCATATAGTGCCAGTTTCTGACTGGTAATTCAAAGAATATATTGGGGTTACGTGCACCCACAATTTTTACTACTGGTATACAGTGCCATTGTCTGACTGGGAATTCAAAGAATATATTGGGGTTATAAATACCCTCATTTCTTGCTACTGGTATATAGTGCCATTGTCTGACTGGGAATTCAAAGAATATATTGGGGTTATGTGCACCCACAATTTTTACTACTGGTATACAGTGCCAGTTTCTGACTGGGAATTCAAAGAATATATTGGGGTTACAAATACCCTCATTTCTTGCTACTACCATATAGTGCCAGTTTCTGACTGGTAATTCAAAGAATATATTGGGGTTATGTGCACCCACAATTTTTACTACTGGTATACAGTGCCATTGTCTGACTGGGAATTCAAAGAATATATTGGGGTTACAAATACCCTCATTTCTTGCTACTGCCATATAGTGCCAGTTTCTGACTGGTAATTCAAAGAATATATTGGGGTTACGTGCACCCACAATTTTTACTACTGGTATACAGTGCCATTGTCTGACTGGGAATTCAAAGAATATATTGGGGTTATAAATACCCTCATTTCTTGCTACTGGTATATAGTGCCATTGTCTGACTGGGAATTCAAAGAATATATTGGGGTTACGTGCACCCACAATTTTTACTACTGGTATACAGTGCCAGTTTCTGACTGGGAATTCAAAGAATATATTGGGGTTACAAATACCCTCATTTCTTGCTACTGCCATATAGTGCCAGTTTCTGACTGGTAATTCAAAGAATATATTGGGGTTACGTGCACCCACAATTTTTACTACTGGTATACAGTGCCAGTTTCTGACTGGGAATTCAAAGAATATATTGGGGTTACAAATACCCTCATTTCTTGCTACTGCCATATAGTGCCAGTTTCTGACTGGTAATTCAAAGAATATATTGGGGTTATAAATACCCTCATTTCTTGCTACTGGTATATAGTGCCATTGTCTGACTGGGAATTCAAAGAATATATTGGGGTTACGTGCACCCACAATTTTTACTACTGGTATACAGTGCCATTGTCTGACTGGGAATTCAAAGAATATATTGGGGTTATAAATACCCTCATTTCTTGCTACTGCCATATAGTGCCAGTTTCTGACTGGGAATTCAAAGAATATATTGGGGTTATAAATACCCTCATTTCTTGCTACTGGTATATAGTGCCATTGTCTGACTGGGAATTCAAAGAATATATTGGGGTTACGTGCACCCACAATTTTTACTACTGGTATACAGTGCCAGTTTCTGACTGGGAATTCAAAGAATATATTGGGGTTACAAATACCCTCATTTCTTGCTACTGCCATATAGTGCCAGTTTCTGACTGGTAATTCAAAGATTATATTGGGGTTACGTGCACCCACAATTTTTACTACTGGTATACAGTGCCATTGTCTGACTGGGAATTCAAAGAATATATTGGGGTTATAAATACCCTCATTTCTTGCTACTGCCATATAGTGCCAGTTTCTGACTGGGAATTCAAAGAATATATTGGGGTTACGTGCACCCACAATTTTTACTACTGGTATACAGTGCCATTGTCTGACTGGGAATTCAAAGAATATATTGGGGTTATAAATACCCTCATTTCTTGCTACTGGTATATAGTGCCATTGTCTGACTGGAAATTCAAAGAATATATTGGGGTTACGTGCACCCACAATTTTTACTACTGGTATACAGTGCCAGTTTCTGACTGGGAATTCAAAGAATATATTGGGGTTACAAATACCCTCATTTCTTGCTACTGCCATATAGTGCCAGTTTCTGACTGGTAATTCAAAGAATATATTGGGGTTACGTGCACCCACAATTTTTACTACTGGTATACAGTGCCAGCTTCTGACTGGGAATTCAAAGAATATATTGGGGTTACAAATACCCTCATTTCTTGCTACTGCCATATAGTGCCAGTTTCTGACTGGTAATTCAAAGAATATATTGGGGTTATAAATACCCTCATTTCTTGCTACTGGTATATAGTGCCATTGTCTGACTGGGAATTCAAAGAATATATTGGGGTTACGTGCACCCACAATTTTTACTACTGGTATACAGTGCCATTGTCTGACTGGGAATTCAAAGAATATATTGGGGTTATAAATACCCTCATTTCTTGCTACTGGTATATAGTGCCATTGTCTGACTGGGAATTCAAAGAATATATTGGGGTTACGTGCACCCACAATTTTTACTACTGGTATACAGTGCCAGTTTCTGACTGGGAATTCAAAGAATATATTGGGGTTACAAATACCCTCATTTCTTGCTACTGCCATATAGTGCCAGTTTCTGACTGGTAATTCAAAGATTATATTGGGGTTACGTGCACCCACAATTTTTACTACTGGTATACAGTGCCATTGTCTGACTGGGAATTCAAAGAATATATTGGGGTTATAAATACCCTCATTTCTTGCTACTGCCATATAGTGCCAGTTTCTGACTGGGAATTCAAAGAATATATTGGGGTTACGTGCACCCACAATTTTTACTACTGGTATACAGTGCCATTGTCTGACTGGGAATTCAAAGAATATATTGGGGTTATAAATACCCTCATTTCTTGCTACTGGTATATAGTGCCATTGTCTGACTGGAAATTCAAAGAATATATTGGGGTTACGTGCACCCACAATTTTTACTACTGGTATACAGTGCCAGTTTCTGACTGGGAATTCAAAGAATATATTGGGGTTACAAATACCCTCATTTCTTGCTACTGCCATATAGTGCCAGTTTCTGACTGGTAATTCAAAGAATATATTGGGGTTACGTGCACCCACAATTTTTACTACTGGTATACAGTGCCATTGTCTGACTGGGAATTCAAAGAATATATTGGGGTTATAAATACCCTCATTTCTTGCTACTGCCATATAGTGCCAGTTTCTGACTGGGAATTCAAAGAATATATTGGGGTTACGTGCACCCACAATTTTTACTACTGGTATACAGTGCCATTGTCTGACTGGGAATTCAAAGAATATATTGGGGTTATAAATACCCTCATTTCTTGCTACTGGTATATAGTGCCATTGTCTGACTGGGAATTCAAAGAATATATTGGGGTTACGTGCACCCACAATTTTTACTACTGGTATACAGTGTCAGTTTCTGACTGGGAATTCAAAGAATATATTGGGGTTACAAATACCCTCATTTCTTGCTACTGCCATATAGTGCCAGTTTCTGACTGGTAATTCAAAGAATATATTGGGGTTACGTGCACCCACAATTTTTACTACTGGTATACAGTGCCATTGTCTGACTGGGAATTCAAAGAATATATTGGGGTTATAAATACCCTCATTTCTTGCTACTGCCATATAGTGCCAGTTTCTGACTGGTAATTCAAAGAATATATTGGGGTTACGTGCACCCACAATTTTTACTACTGGTATACAGTGCCATTGTCTGACTGGGAATTCAAAGAATATATTGGGGTTATAAAAACCCTCATTTCTTGCTACTGCCATATAGTGCCAGTTTCTGACTGGGAATTCAAAGAATATATTGGGGTTACGTGCACCCACAATTTTTACTACTGGTATACAGTGCCATTGTCTGACTGGGAATTCAAAGAATATATTGGGGTTATAAATACCCTCATTTCTTGCTACTGGTATATAGTGCCATTGTCTGACTGGGAATTCAAAGAATATATTGGGGTTACGTGCACCCACAATTTTTACTACTGGTATACAGTGCCAGTTTCTGACTGGGAATTCAAAGAATATATTGGGGTTACAAATACCCTCATTTCTTGCTACTGCCATATAGTGCCAGTTTCTGACTGGGAATTCAAAGAATATATTGGGGTTACGTGCACCCACAATTTTTACTACTGGTATACAGTGCCATTGTCTGACTGGGAATTCAAAGAATATATTGGGGTTATAAATACCCTCATTTCTTGCTACTGGTATATAGTGCCATTGTCTGACTGGAAATTCAAAGAATATATTGGGGTTACAAATACCCTCATTTCTTGCTACTGCCATATAGTGCCAGTTTCTGACTGGTAATTCAAAGAATATATTGGGGTTACGTGCACCCACAATTTTTACTACTGGTATACAGTGCCATTGTCTGACTGGGAATTCAAAGAATATATTGGGGTTATAAATACCCTCATTTCTTGCTACTGATATATAGTGCCATTGTCTGACTGGGAATTCAAAGAATATATTGGGGTTACGTGCACCCACAATTTTTACTACTGGTATACAGTGCCAGTTTCTGACTGGGAATTCAAAGAATATATTGGGGTTACAAATACCCTCATTTCTTGCTACTGCCATATAGTGCCAGTTTCTGACTGGTAATTCAAAGAATATATTGGGGTTACGTGCACCCACAATTTTTACTACTGGTATACAGTGCCATTGTCTGACTGGGAATTCAAAGAATATATTGGGGTTATAAATACCCTCATTTCTTGCTACTGCCATATAGTACCAGTTTCTGACTGGGAATTCAAAGAATATATTGGGGTTATAAATACCCTCATTTCTTGCTACTGCCATATAGTGCCATTGTCTGACTGGGAATTCAAAGAATATATTGGGGTTACAAATACCCTCATTTCTTGCTAGTGCCATATAGTGCCAGTTTCTGACTGGTAATTCAAAGAATATATTGGGGTTACGTGCACCCACAATTTTTACTACTGGTATACAGTGCCATTGTCTGACTGGGAATTCAAAGAATATATTGGGGTTATAAATACCCTCATTTCTTGCTACTGGTATATAGTGCCATTGTCTGACTGGAAATTCAAAGAATATATTGGGGTTACGTGCACCCACAATTTTTACTACTGGTATACAGTGCCATTGTCTGACTGGGAATTCAAAGAATATATTGGGGTTACAAATACCCTCATTTCTTGCTACTGCCATATAGTGCCAGTTTCTGACTGGTAATTCAAAGAATATATTGGGGTTACGTGCACCCACAATTTTTACTACTGGTATACAGTGCCATTGTCTGACTGGGAATTCAAAGAATATATTGGGGTTATAAATACCCTCATTTCTTGCTACTGCCATATAGTGCCAGTTTCTGACTGGGAATTCAAAGAATATATTGGGGTTACGTGCACCCACAATTTTTACTACTGGTATACAGTGCCATTGTCTGACTGGGAATTCAAAGAATATATTGGGGTTATAAAAACCCTCATTTCTTGCTACTGCCATATAGTGCCAGTTTCTGACTGGGAATTCAAAGAATATATTGGGGTTACGTGCACCCACAATTTTTACTACTGGTATACAGTGCCATTGTCTGACTAAGAATTCAAAGAATATATTGGGGTTATAAATACCCTCATTTCTTGCTACTGGTATACAGTGCCATTGTCTGACTGGGAATTCAAAGAATATATTGGGGTTACAAATACCCTCATTTCTTGCTACTGCCATATAGTGCCAGTTTCTGACTGGTAATTCAAAGAATATATTGGGGTTACGTGCACCCACAATTTTTACTACTGGTATACAGTGCCATTGTCTGACTGGGAATTCAAAGAATATATTGGGGTTATAAATACCCTCATTTCTTGCTACTGATATATAGTGCCATTGTCTGACTGGGAATTCAAAGAATATATTGGGGTTACGTGCACCCACAATTTTTACTACTGGTATACAGTGCCAGTTTCTGACTGGGAATTCAAAGAATATATTGGGGTTACAAATACCCTCATTTCTTGCTACTGCCATATAGTGCCAGTTTCTGACTGGTAATTCAAAGAATATATTGGGGTTACGTGCACCCACAATTTTTACTACTGGTATACAGTGCCAGTTTCTGACTGGGAATTCAAAGAATATATTGGGGTTACAAATACCCTCATTTCTTGCTACTGCCATATAGTGCCAGTTTCTGACTGGTAATTCAAAGAATATATTGGGGTTATAAATACCCTCATTTCTTGCTACTGGTATATAGTGCCATTGTCTGACTGGGAATTCAAAGAATATATTGGGGTTACGTGCACCCACAATTTTTACTACTGGTATACAGTGCCATTGTCTGACTGGGAATTCAAAGAATATATTGGGGTTATAAATACCCTCATTTCTTGCTACTGCCATATAGTACCAGTTTCTGACTGGGAATTCAAAGAATATATTGGGGTTATAAATACCCTCATTTCTTGCTACTGGTATATAGTGCCATTGTCTGACTGGGAATTCAAAGAATATATTGGGGTTACAAATACCCTCATTTCTTGCTAGTGCCATATAGTGCCAGTTTCTGACTGGTAATTCAAAGAATATATTGGGGTTACGTGCACCCACAATTTTTACTACTGGTATACAGTGCCATTGTCTGACTGGGAATTCAAAGAATATATTGGGGTTATAAATAACCTCATTTCTTGCTACTGCCATATAGTGCCAGTTTCTGACTGGGAATTCAAAGAATATATTGGGGTTACGTGCACCCACAATTTTTACTACTGGTATACAGTGCCATTGTCTGACTGGGAATTCAAAGAATATATTGTGGTTATAAAAACCCTCATTTCTTGCTACTGCCATATAGTGCCAGTTTCTGACTGGGAATTCAAAGAATATATTGGGGTTACGTGCACCCACAATTTTTACTACTGGTATACAGTGCCATTGTCTGACTAAGAATTCAAAGAATATATTGGGGTTATAAATACCCTCATTTCTTGCTACTGGTATATAGTGCCATTGTCTGACTGGGAATTCAAAGAATATATTGGGGTTACAAATACCCTCATTTCTTGCTACTGCCATATAGTGCCAGTTTCTGACTGGGAATTCAAAGAATATATTGGGGTTACGTGCACCCACAATTTTTACTACTGGTATACAGTGCCATTGTCTGACTGGGAATTCAAAGAATATATTGGGGTTATAAAAACCCTCATTTCTTGCTACTGCCATATAGTGCCAGTTTCTGACTGGGAATTCAAAGAATATATTGGGGTTACGTGCACCCACAATTTTTACTACTGGTATACAGTGCCATTGTCTGACTAAGAATTCAAAGAATATATTGGGGTTATAAATACCCTCATTTCTTGCTACTGGTATACAGTGCCATTGTCTGACTGGGAATTCAAAGAATATATTGGGGTTACAAATACCCTCATTTCTTGCTACTGCCATATAGTGCCAGTTTCTGACTGGTAATTCAAAGAATATATTGGGGTTACGTGCACCCACAATTTTTACTACTGGTATACAGTGCCATTGTCTGACTGGGAATTCAAAGAATATATTGGGGTTATAAATACCCTCATTTCTTGCTACTGATATATAGTGCCATTGTCTGACTGGGAATTCAAAGAATATATTGGGGTTACGTGCACCCACAATTTTTACTACTGGTATACAGTGCCAGTTTCTGACTGGGAATTCAAAGAATATATTGGGGTTACAAATACCCTCATTTCTTGCTACTGCCATATAGTGCCAGTTTCTGACTGGTAATTCAAAGAATATATTGGGGTTATAAATACCCTCATTTCTTGCTACTGGTATATAGTGCCATTGTCTGACTGGGAATTCAAAGAATATATTGGGGTTACGTGCACCCACAATTTTTACTACTGGTATACAGTGCCATTGTCTGACTGGGAATTCAAAGAATATATTGGGGTTATAAATACCCTCATTTCTTGCTACTGCCATATAGTACCAGTTTCTGACTGGGAATTCAAAGAATATATTGGGGTTATAAATACCCTCATTTCTTGCTACTGGTATATAGTGCCATTGTCTGACTGGGAATTCAAAGAATATATTGGGGTTACAAATACCCTCATTTCTTGCTAGTGCCATATAGTGCCAGTTTCTGACTGGTAATTCAAAGAATATATTGGGGTTACGTGCACCCACAATTTTTACTACTGGTATACAGTGCCATTGTCTGACTGGGAATTCAAAGAATATATTGGGGTTATAAATAACCTCATTTCTTGCTACTGCCATATAGTGCCAGTTTCTGACTGGGAATTCAAAGAATATATTGGGGTTACGTGCACCCACAATTTTTACTACTGGTATACAGTGCCATTGTCTGACTGGGAATTCAAAGAATATATTGGGGTTATAAAAACCCTCATTTCTTGCTACTGCCATATAGTGCCAGTTTCTGACTGGGAATTCAAAGAATATATTGGGGTTACGTGCACCCACAATTTTTACTACTGGTATACAGTGCCATTGTCTGACTAAGAATTCAAAGAATATATTGGGGTTATAAATACCCTCATTTCTTGCTACTGGTATATAGTGCCATTGTCTGACTGGGAATTCAAAGAATATATTGGGGTTACAAATACCCTCATTTCTTGCTACTGCCATATAGTGCCAGTTTCTGACTGGGAATTCAAAGAATATATTGGGGTTACGTGCACCCACAATTTTTACTACTGGTATACAGTGCCATTGTCTGACTGGGAATTCAAAGAATATATTGGGGTTATAAAAACCCTCATTTCTTGCTACTGCCATATAGTGCCAGTTTCTGACTGGGAATTCAAAGAATATATTGGGGTTACGTGCACCCACAATTTTTACTACTGGTATACAGTGCCATTGTCTGACTAAGAATTCAAAGAATATATTGGGGTTATAAATACCCTCATTTCTTGCTACTGGTATACAGTGCCATTGTCTGACTGGGAATTCAAAGAATATATTGGGGTTACAAATACCCTCATTTCTTGCTACTGCCATATAGTGCCAGTTTCTGACTGGTAATTCAAAGAATATATTGGGGTTACGTGCACCCACAATTTTTACTACTGGTATACAGTGCCATTGTCTGACTGGGAATTCAAAGAATATATTGGGGTTATAAATACCCTCATTTCTTGCTACTGATATATAGTGCCATTGTCTGACTGGGAATTCAAAGAATATATTGGGGTTACGTGCACCCACAATTTTTACTACTGGTATACAGTGCCAGTTTCTGACTGGGAATTCAAAGAATATATTGGGGTTACAAATACCCTCATTTCTTGCTACTGCCATATAGTGCCAGTTTCTGACTGCTAATTCAAAGAATATATTGGGGTTACGTGCACCCACAATTTTTACTACTGGTATACAGTGCCAGTTTCTGACTGGGAATTCAAAGAATATATTGGGGTTACAAATACCCTCATTTCTTGCTACTGCCATATAGTGCCAGTTTCTGACTGGTAATTCAAAGAATATATTGGGGTTATAAATACCCTCATTTCTTGCTACTGGTATATAGTGCCATTGTCTGACTGGGAATTCAAAGAATATATTGGGGTTACGTGCACCCACAATTTTTACTACTGGTATACAGTGCCATTGTCTGACTGGGAATTCAAAGAATATATTGGGGTTATAAATACCCTCATTTCTTGCTACTGCCATATAGTACCAGTTTCTGACTGGGAATTCAAAGAATATATTGGGGTTATAAATACCCTCATTTCTTGCTACTGGTATATAGTGCCATTGTCTGACTGGGAATTCAAAGAATATATTGGGGTTACAAATACCCTCATTTCTTGCTAGTGCCATATAGTGCCAGTTTCTGACTGGTAATTCAAAGAATATATTGGGGTTACGTGCACCCACAATTTTTACTACTGGTATACAGTGCCATTGTCTGACTGGGAATTCAAAGAATATATTGGGGTTATAAATAACCTCATTTCTTGCTACTGCCATATAGTGCCAGTTTCTGACTGGGAATTCAAAGAATATATTGGGGTTACGTGCACCCACAATTTTTAATACTGGTATACAGTGCCATTGTCTGACTGGGAATTCAAAGAATATATTGGGGTTATAAAAACCCTCATTTCTTGCTACTGCCATATAGTGCCAGTTTCTGACTGGGAATTCAAAGAATATATTGGGGTTACGTGCACCCACAATTTTTACTACTGGTATACAGTGCCATTGTCTGACTAAGAATTCAAAGAATATATTGGGGTTATAAATACCCTCATTTCTTGCTACTGGTATATAGTGCCATTGTCTGACTGGGAATTCAAAGAATATATTGGGGTTACAAATACCCTCATTTCTTGCTACTGCCATATAGTGCCAGTTTCTGACTGGTAATTCAAAGAATATATTGGGGTTACGTGCACCCACAATTTTTACTACTGGTATACAGTGCCATTGTCTGACTGGGAATTCAAAGAATATATTGGGGTTATAAATACCCTCATTTCTTGCTACTGATATATAGTGCCATTGTCTGACTGGGAATTCAAAGAATATATTGGGGTTACGTGCACCCACAATTTTTACTACTGGTATACAGTGCCAGTTTCTGACTGGGAATTCAAAGAATATATTGGGGTTACAAATACCCTCATTTCTTGCTACTGCCATATAGTGCCAGTTTCTGACTGGTAATTCAAAGAATATATTGGGGTTACGTGCACCCACAATTTTTACTACTGGTATACAGTGCCAGTTTCTGACTGGGAATTCAAAGAATATATTGGGGTTACAAATACCCTCATTTCTTGCTACTGCCATATAGTGCCAGTTTCTGACTGGTAATTCAAAGAATATATTGGGGTTATAAATACCCTCATTTCTTGCTACTGGTATATAGTGCCATTGTCTGACTGGGAATTCAAAGAATATATTGGGGTTACAAATACCCTCATTTCTTGCTAGTGCCATATAGTGCCAGTTTCTGACTGGTAATTCAAAGAATATATTGGGGTTACGTGCACCCACAATTTTTACTACTGGTATACAGTGCCATTGTCTGACTGGGAATTCAAAGAATATATTGGGGTTATAAATACCCTCATTTCTTGCTACTGCCATATAGTGCCAGTTTCTGACTGGGAATTCAAAGAATATATTGGGGTTACGTGCACCCACAATTTTTACTACTGGTATACAGTGCCATTGTCTGACTGGGAATTCAAAGAATATATTGGGGTTATAAATACCCTCATTTCTTGCTACTGGTATATAGTGCCATTGTCTGAATGGGAATTCAAAGAATATATTGGGGTTACGTGCACCCACAATTTTTACTACTGGTATACAGTGCCAGTTTCTGACTGGGAATTCAAAGAATATATTGGGGGTTACAAATACCCTCATTTCTTGCTACTGCCATATAGTGCCAGTTTCTGACTGGTAATTCAAAGAATATATTGGGGTTACGTGCACCCACAATTTTTACTACTGGTATACAGTGCCATTGTCTGACTGGGAATTCAAAGAATATATTGGGGTTATAAATACCCTCATTTCTTGCTACTGCCATATAGTGCCAGTTTCTGACTGGGAATTCAAAGAATATATTGGGGTTACGTGCACCCACAATTTTTACTACTGGTATACAGTGCCATTGTCTGACTGGGAATTCAAAGAATATATTGGGGTTATAAAAACCCTCATTTCTTGCTACTGCCATATAGTGCCAGTTTCTGACTGGGAATTCAAAGAATATATTGGGGTTACGTGCACCCACAATTTTTACTACTGGTATACAGTGCCATTGTCTGACTGGGAATTCAAAGAATATATTGGGGTTATAAATACCCTCATTTCTTGCTACTGGTATATAGTGCCATTGTCTGACTGGGAATTCAAAGAATATATTGGGGTTACAAATACCCTCATTTCTTGCTACTGCCATATAGTGCCAGTTTCTGACTGGTAATTCAAAGAATATATTGGGGTTACGTGCACCCACAATTTTTACTACTGGTATACAGTGCCAGTTTCTGACTGGGAATTCAAAGAATATATTGGGGTTACAAATACCCTCATTTCTTGCTACTGCCATATAGTGCCAGTTTCTGACTGGTAATTCAAAGAATATATTGGGGTTATAAATACCCTCATTTCTTGCTACTGGTATATAGTGCCATTGTCTGACTGGGAATTCAAAGAATATATTGGGGTTACGTGCACCCACAATTTTTACTACTGGTATACAGTGCCATTGTCTGACTGGGAATTCAAAGAATATATTGGGGTTATAAATACCCTCATTTCTTGCTACTGCCATATAGTACCAGTTTCTGACTGGGAATTCAAAGAATATATTGGGGTTATAAATACCCTCATTTCTTGCTACTGGTATATAGTGCCATTGTCTGACTGGGAATTCAAAGAATATATTGGGGTTACGTGCACCCACAATTTTTACTACTGGTATACAGTGCCAGTTTCTGACTGGGAATTCAAAGAATATATTGGGGTTACAAATACCCTCATTTCTTGCTACTGCCATATAGTGCCAGTTTCTGACTGGGAATTCAAAGAATATATTGGGGTTACGTGCACCCACAATTTTTACTACTGGTATACAGTGCCATTGTCTGACTGGGAATTCAAAGAATATATTGGGGTTATAAATACCCTCATTTCTTGCTACTGGTATATAGTGCCATTGTCTGACTGGGAATTCAAAGAATATATTGGGGTTACAAATACCCTCATTTCTTGCTACTGCCATATAGTGCCAGTTTCTGACTGGTAATTCAAAGAATATATTGGGGTTACGTGCACCCACAATTTTTACTACTGGTATACAGTGCCATTGTCTGACTGGGAATTCAAAGAATATATTGGGGTTATAAATACCCTCATTTCTTGCTACTGGTATATAGTGCCATTGTCTGACTGGGAATTCAAAGAATATATTGGGGTTACGTGCACCCACAATTTTAACTACTGGTATACAGTGCCAGTTTCTGACTGGGAATTCAAAGAATATATTGGGGTTACAAATACCCTCATTTCTTGCTACTGCCATATAGTGCCAGTTTCTGACTGGTAATTCAAAGAATATATTGGGGTTACGTGCACCCACAATTTTTACTACTGGTATACAGTGCCATTGTCTGACTGGGAATTCAAAGAATATATTGGGGTTATAAATACCCTCATTTCTTGCTACTGCCATATAGTGCCAGTTTCTGACTGGGAATTCAAAGAATATATTGGGGTTACGTGCACCCACAATTTTTACTACTGGTATACAGTGCCATTGTCTGACTGGGAATTCAAAGAATATATTGGGGTTACAAATACCCTCATTTCTTGCTACTGCCATATAGTGCCAGTTTCTGACTGGTAATTCAAAGAATATATTGGGGTTACGTGCACCCACAATTTTTACTACTGGTATACAGTGCCATTGTCTGACTGGGAATTCAAAGAATATATTGGGGTTATAAATACCCTCATTTCTTGCTACTGGTATATAGTGCCATTGTCTGACTGGGAATTCAAAGAATATATTGGGGTTACGTGCACCCACAATTTTTACTACTGGTATACAGTGCCAGTTTCTGACTGGGAATTCAAAGAATATATTGGGGTTACAAATACCCTCATTTCTTGCTACTGCCATATAGTGCCAGTTTCTGACTGGTAATTCAAAGAATATATTGGGGTTACGTGCACCCACAATTTTTACTACTGGTATACAGTGCCAGTTTCTGACTGGGAATTCAAAGAATATATTGGGGTTACAAATACCCTCATTTCTTGCTACTGCCATATAGTGCCAGTTTCTGACTGGTAATTCAAAGAATATATTGGGGTTATAAATACCCTCATTTCTTGCTACTGGTATATAGTGCCATTGTCTGACTGGGAATTCAAAGAATATATTGGGGTTACGTGCACCCACAATTTTTACTACTGGTATACAGTGCCATTGTCTGACTGGGAATACAAAGAATATATTGGGGTTATAAATACCCTCATTTCTTGCTACTGCCATATAGTGCCAGTTTCTGACTGGGAATTCAAAGAATATATTGGGGTTATAAATACCCTCATTTCTTGCTACTGGTATATAGTGCCATTGTCTGACTGGGAATTCAAAGAATATATTGGGGTTACGTGCACCCACAATTTTTACTACTGGTATACAGTGCCAGTTTCTGACTGGGAATTCAAAGAATATATTGGGGTTACAAATACCCTCATTTCTTGCTACTGCCATATAGTGCCGGTTTCTGACTGGTAATTCAAAGATTATATTGGGGTTACGTGCACCCACAATTTTTACTACTGGTATACAGTGCCATTGTCTGACTGGGAATTCAAAGAATATATTGGGGTTATAAATACCCTCATTTCTTGCTACTGCCATATAGTGCCAGTTTCTGACTGGGAATTCAAAGAATATATTGGGGTTACGTGCACCCACAATTTTTACTACTGGTATACAGTGCCATTGTCTGACTGGGAATTCAAAGAATATATTGGGGTTATAAATACCCTCATTTCTTGCTACTGGTATATAGTGCCATTGTCTGACTGGGAATTCAAAGAATATATTGGGGTTACGTGCACCCACAATTTTTACTACTGGTATACAGTGCCAGTTTCTGACTGGGAATTCAAAGAATATATTGGGGTTACAAATACCCTCATTTCTTGCTACTGCCATATAGTGCCAGTTTCTGACTGGTAATTCAAAGAATATATTGGGGTTATAAATACCCTCATTTCTTGCTACTGGTATATAGTGCCATTGTCTGACTGGGAATTCAAAGAATATATTGGGGTTACGTGCACCCACAATTTTTACTACTGGTATACAGTGCCATTGTCTGACTGGGAATTCAAAGAATATATTGGGGTTATAAATACCCTCATTTCTTGCTACTGCCATATAGTGCCAGTTTCTGACTGGGAATTCAAAGAATATATTGGGGTTATAAATACCCTCATTTCTTGCTACTGGTATATAGTGCCATTGTCTGACTGGGAATTCAAAGAATATATTGGGGTTACGTGCACCCACAATTTTTACTACTGGTATACAGTGCCAGTTTCTGACTGGGAATTCAAAGAATATATTGGGGTTACAAATACCCTCATTTCTTGCTACTGCCATATAGTGCCAGTTTCTGACTGGTAATTCAAAGATTATATTGGGGTTACGTGCACCCACAATTTTTACTACTGGTATACAGTGCCATTGTCTGACTGGGAATTCAAAGAATATATTGGGGTTATAAAAACCCTCATTTCTTGCTACTGCCATATAGTGCCAGTTTCTGACTGGGAATTCAAAGAATATATTGGGGTTACGTGCACCCACAATTTTTACTACTGGTATACAGTGCCATTGTCTGACTGGGAATTCAAAGAATATATTGGGGTTATAAATACCCTCATTTCTTGCTACTGGTATACAGTGCCATTGTCTGACTGGAAATTCAAAGAATATATTGGGGTTACGTGCACCCACAATTTTTACTACTGGTATACAGTGCCAGTTTCTGACTGGGAATTCAAAGAATATATTGGGGTTACAAATACCCTCATTTCTTGCTACTGCCATATAGTGCCAGTTTCTGACTGGTAATTCAAAGAATATATTGGGGTTACGTGCACCCACAATTTTTACTACTGGTATACAGTGCCATTGTCTGACTGGGAATTCAAAGAATATATTGGGGTTATAAATACCCTCATTTCTTGCTACTGCCATATAGTGCCAGTTTCTGACTGGTAATTCAAAGAATATATTGGGGTTACGTGCACCCACAATTTTTACTACTGGTATACAGTGCCATTGTCTGACTGGGAATTCAAAGAATATATTGGGGTTATAAATACCCTCATTTCTTGCTACTGCCATATAGTGCCAGTTTCTGACTGGTAATTCAAAGAATATATTGGGGTTACGTGCACCCACAATTTTTACTACTGGTATACAGTGCCATTGTCTGACTGGGAATTCAAAGAATATATTGGGGTTATAAAAACCATCATTTCTTGCTACTGCCATATAGTGCCAGTTTCTGACTGGGAATTCAAAGAATATATTGGGGTTACGTGCACCCACAATTTTTACTACTGGTATACAGTGCCATTGTCTGACTGGGAATTCAAAGAATATATTGGGGTTATAAATACCCTCATTTCTTGCTACTGGTATATAGTGCCATTGTCTGACTGGGAATTCAAAGAATATATTGGGGTTACGTGCACCCACAATTTTTACTACTGGTATACAGTGCCAGTTTCTGACTGGGAATTCAAAGAATATATTGGGGTTACAAATACCCTCATTTCTTGCTACTGCCATATAGTGCCAGTTTCTGACTGGGAATTCAAAGAATATATTGGGGTTACGTGCACCCACAATTTTTACTACTGGTATACAGTGCCATTGTCTGACTGGGAATTCAAAGAATATATTGGGGTTATAAATACCCTCATTTCTTGCTACTGGTATATAGTGCCATTGTCTGACTGGAAATTCAAAGAATATATTGGGGTTACAAATACCCTCATTTCTTGCTACTGCCATATAGTGCCAGTTTCTGACTGGTAATTCAAAGAATATATTGGGGTTACGTGCACCCACAATTTTTACTACTGGTATACAGTGCCATTGTCTGACTGGGAATTCAAAGAATATATTGGGGTTATAAATACCCTCATTTCTTGCTACTGATATATAGTGCCATTGTCTGACTGGGAATTCAAAGAATATATTGGGGTTACGTGCACCCACAATTTTTACTACTGGTATACAGTGCCAGTTTCTGACTGGGAATTCAAAGAATATATTGGGGTTACAAATACCCTCATTTCTTGCTACTGCCATATAGTGCCAGTTTCTGACTGGTAATTCAAAGAATATATTGGGGTTACGTGCACCCACAATTTTTACTACTGGTATACAGTGCCATTGTCTGACTGGGAATTCAAAGAATATATTGGGGTTATAAATACCCTCATTTCTTGCTACTGCCGTATAGTACCAGTTTCTGACTGGGAATTCAAAGAATATATTGGGGTTATAAATACCCTCATTTCTTGCTACTGGTATATAGTGCCATTGTCTGACTGGGAATTCAAAGAATATATTGGGGTTACGTGCACCCACAATTTTTACTACTGGTATACAGTGCCATTGTCTGACTGGGAATTCAAAGAATATATTGGGGTTATAAATACCCTCATTTCTTGCTACTGCCATATAGTACCAGTTTCTGACTGGGAATTCAAAGAATATATTGGGGTTATAAATACCCTCATTTCTTGCTACTGGTATATAGTGCCATTGTCTGACTGGGAATTCAAAGAATATATTGGGGTTACGTGCACCCACAATTTTTACTACTGGTATACAGTGCCAGTTTCTGACTGGGAATTCAAAGAATATATTGGGGTTACAAATACCCTCATTTCTTGCTACTGCCATATAGTGCCAGTTTCTGACTGGTAATTCAAAGAATATATTGGGGTTACGTGCACCCACAATTTTTACTACTGGTATACAGTGCCATTGTCTGACTGGGAATTCAAAGAATATATTGGGGTTATAAATACCCTCATTTCTTGCTACTGCCATATAGTGCCAGTTTCTGACTGGGAATTCAAAGAATATATTGGGGTTACGTGCACCCACAATTTTTACTACTGGTATACAGTGCCATTGTCTGACTGGGAATTCAAAGAATATATTGGGGTTATAAAAACCCTCATTTCTTGCTACTGCCATATAGTGCCAGTTTCTGACTGGGAATTCAAAGAATATATTGGGGTTACGTGCACCCACAATTTTTACTACTGGTATACAGTGCCATTGTCTGACTAAGAATTCAAAGAATATATTGGGGTTATAAATACCCTCATTTCTTGCTACTGGTATACAGTGCCATTGTCTGACTGGGAATTCAAAGAATATATTGGGGTTACAAATACCCTCATTTCTTGCTACTGCCATATAGTGCCAGTTTCTGACTGGTAATTCAAAGAATATATTGGGGTTACGTGCACCCACAATTTTTACTACTGGTATACAGTGCCATTGTCTGACTGGGAATTCAAAGAATATATTGGGGTTATAAATACCCTCATTTCTTGCTACTGATATATAGTGCCATTGTCTGACTGGGAATTCAAAGAATATATTGGGGTTACGTGCACCCACAATTTTTACTACTGGTATACAGTGCCAGTTTCTGACTGGGAATTCAAAGAATATATTGGGGTTACAAATACCCTCATTTCTTGCTACTGCCATATAGTGCCAGTTTCTGACTGGTAATTAAAAAAATATATTGGGGTTACGTGCACCCACAATTTTTACTACTGGTATACAGTGCCAGTTTCTGACTGGGAATTCAAAGAATATATTGGGATTACAAATACCCTCATTTCTTGCTACTGCCATATAGTGCCAGTTTCTGACTGGTAATTCAAAGAATATATTGGGGTTATAAATACCCTCATTTCTTGCTACTGGTATATAGTGCCATTGTCTGACTGGGAATTCAAAGAATATATTGGGGTTACGTGCACCCACAATTTTTACTACTGGTATACAGTGCCATTGTCTGACTGGGAATTCAAAGAATATATTGGGGTTACAAATACCCTCATTTCTTGCTACTGCCATATAGTGCCAGTTTCTGACTGGTAATTCAAAGAATATATTGGGGTTATAAATACCCTCATTTCTTGCTACTGGTATATAGTGCCATTGTCTGACTGGGAATTCAAAGAATATATTGGGGTTACGTGCACCCACAATTTTTACTACTGGTATACAGTGCCATTGTCTGACTGGGAATTCAAAGAATATATTGGGGTTATAAATACCCTCATTTCTTGCTACTGCCATATAGTGCCAGTTTCTGACTGGGAATTCAAAGAATATATTGGGGTTATAAATACCCTCATTTCTTGCTACTGGTATATAGTGCCATTGTCTGACTGGGAATTCAAAGAATATATTGGGGTTACGTGCACCCACAATTTTTACTACTGGTATACAGTGCCAGTTTCTGACTGGGAATTCAAAGAATATATTGGGGTTACAAATACCCTCATTTCTTGCTACTGCCATATAGTGCCAGTTTCTGACTGGTAATTCAAAGATTATATTGGGGTTACGTGCACCCACAATTTTTACTACTGGTATACAGTGCCATTGTCTGACTGGGAATTCAAAGAATATATTGGGGTTATAAAAACCCTCATTTCTTGCTACTGCCATATAGTGCCAGTTTCTGACTGGGAATTCAAAGAATATATTGGGGTTACGTGCACCCACAATTTTTACTACTGGTATACAGTGCCATTGTCTGACTGGGAATTCAAAGAATATATTGGGGTTATAAATACCCTCATTTCTTGCTACTGCCATATAGTGCCAGTTTCTGACTGGTAATTCAAAGAATATATTGGGGTTACGTGCACCCACAATTTTTACTACTGGTATACAGTGCCATTGTCTGACTGGGAATTCAAAGAATATATTGGGGTTATAAATACCCTCATTTCTTGCTACTGCCATATAGTGCCAGTTTCTGACTGGTAATTCAAAGAATATATTGGGGTTACGTGCACCCACAATTTTTACTACTGGTATACAGTGCCATTGTCTGACTGGGAATTCAAAGAATATATTGGGGTTATAAATACCCTCATTTCTTGCTACTGCCATATAGTGCCAGTTTCTGACTGGTAATTCAAAGAATATATTGGGGTTACGTGCACCCACAATTTTTACTACTGGTATACAGTGCCATTGTCTGACTGGGAATTCAAAGAATATATTGGGGTTATAAAAACCATCATTTCTTGCTACTGCCATATAGTGCCAGTTTCTGACTGGGAATTCAAAGAATATATTGGGGTTACGTGCACCCACAATTTTTACTACTGGTATACAGTGCCATTGTCTGACTGGGAATTCAAAGAATATATTGGGGTTATAAATACCCTCATTTCTTGCTACTGGTATATAGTGCCATTGTCTGACTGGGAATTCAAAGAATATATTGGGGTTACGTGCACCCACAATTTTTACTACTGGTATACAGTGCCAGTTTCTGACTGGGAATTCAAAGAATATATTGGGGTTACAAATACCCTCATTTCTTGCTACTGCCATATAGTGCCAGTTTCTGACTGGGAATTCAAAGAATATATTGGGGTTACGTGCACCCACAATTTTTACTACTGGTATACAGTGCCATTGTCTGACTGGGAATTCAAAGAATATATTGGGGTTATAAATACCCTCATTTCTTGCTACTGGTATATAGTGCCATTGTCTGACTGGAAATTCAAAGAATATATTGGGGTTACAAATACCCTCATTTCTTGCTACTGCCATATAGTGCCAGTTTCTGACTGGTAATTCAAAGAATATATTGGGGTTACGTGCACCTACAATTTTTACTACTGGTATACAGTGCCATTGTCTGACTGGGAATTCAAAGAATATATTGGGGTTATAAATACCCTCATTTCTTGCTACTGATATATAGTGCCATTGTCTGACTGGGAATTCAAAGAATATATTGGGGTTACGTGCACCCACAATTTTTACTACTGGTATACAGTGCCAGTTTCTGACTGGGAATTCAAAGAATATATTGGGGTTACAAATACCCTCATTTCTTGCTACTGCCATATAGTGCCAGTTTCTGACTGGTAATTCAAAGAATATATTGGGGTTACGTGCACCCACAATTTTTACTACTGGTATACAGTGCCATTGTCTGACTGGGAATTCAAAGAATATATTGGGGTTATAAATACCCTCATTTCTTGCTACTGCCATATAGTACCAGTTTCTGACTGGGAATTCAAAGAATATATTGGGGTTATAAATACCCTCATTTCTTGCTACTGGTATATAGTGCCATTGTCTGACTGGGAATTCAAAGCATATATTGGGGTTACGTGCACCCACAATTTTTACTACTGGTATACAGTGCCATTGTCTGACTGGGAATTCAAAGAATATATTGGGGTTATAAATACCCTCATTTCTTGCTACTGCCATATAGTACCAGTTTCTGACTGGGAATTCAAAGAATATATTGGGGTTATAAATACCCTCATTTCTTGCTACTGGTATATAGTGCCATTGTCTGACTGGGAATTCAAAGAATATATTGGGGTTACGTGCACCCACAATTTTTACTACTGGTATACAGTGCCAGTTTCTGACTGGGAATTCAAAGAATATATTGGGGTTACAAATACCCTCATTTCTTGCTACTGCCATATAGTGCCAGTTTCTGACTGGTAATTCAAAGAATATATTGGGGTTACGTGCACCCACAATTTTTACTACTGGTATACAGTGCCATTGTCTGACTGGGAATTCAAAGAATATATTGGGGTTATAAATACCCTCATTTCTTGCTACTGCCATATAGTGCCAGTTTCTGACTGGGAATTCAAAGAATATATTGGGGTTACGTGCACCCACAATTTTTACTACTGGTATACAGTGCCATTGTCTGACTGGGAATTCAAAGAATATATTGGGGTTATAAAAACCCTCATTTCTTGCTACTGCCATATAGTGCCAGTTTCTGACTGGGAATTCAAAGAATATATTGGGGTTACGTGCACCCACAATTTTTACTACTGGTATACAGTGCCATTGTCTGACTAAGAATTCAAAGAATATATTGGGGTTATAAATACCCTCATTTCTTGCTACTGGTATACAGTGCCATTGTCTGACTGGGAATTCAAAGAATATATTGGGGTTACAAATACCCTCATTTCTTGCTACTGCCATATAGTGCCAGTTTCTGACTGGTAATTCAAAGAATATATTGGGGTTACGTGCACCCACAATTTTTACTACTGGTATACAGTGCCATTGTCTGACTGGGAATTCAAAGAATATATTGGGGTTATAAATACCCTCATTTCTTGCTACTGATATATAGTGCCATTGTCTGACTGGGAATTCAAAGAATATATTGGGGTTACGTGCACCCACAATTTTTACTACTGGTATACAGTGCCAGTTTCTGACTGGGAATTCAAAGAATATATTGGGGTTACAAATACCCTCATTTCTTGCTACTGCCATATAGTGCCAGTTTCTGACTGGTAATTCAAAAAATATATTGGGGTTACGTGCACCCACAATTTTTACTACTGGTATACAGTGCCAGTTTCTGACTGGGAATTCAAAGAATATATTGGGATTACAAATACCCTCATTTCTTGCTACTGCCATATAGTGCCAGTTTCGGACTGGTAATTCAAAGAATATATTGGGGTTATAAATACCCTCATTTCTTGCTACTGGTATATAGTGCCATTGTCTGACTGGGAATTCAAAGAATATATTGGGGTTACGTGCACCCACAATTTTTACTACTGGTATACAGTGCCATTGTCTGACTGGGAATTCAAAGAATATATTGGGGTTATAAATACCCTCATTTCTTGCTACTGCCATATAGTACCAGTTTCTGACTGGGAATTCAAAGAATATATTGGGGTTATAAATACCCTCATTTCTTGCTACTGCCATATAGTGCCAGTTTCTGACTGGGAATTTAAAGAATATATTGGGGTTACGTGCACCCACAATTTTTACTACTGGTATACAGTGCCATTGTCTGACTGGGAATTCAAAGAATATATTGGAGTTATAAATACCCTCATTTCTTGCTACTGGTATATAGTGCCATTGTCTGACTGGGAATTCAAAGAATATATTGGGGTTACGTGCACCCACAATTTTTACTACTGGTATACAGTGCCAGTTTCTGACTGGGAATTCAAAGAATATATTGGGGTTACAAATACCCTCATTTCTTGCTACTGCCATATAGTGCCAGTTTCTGACTGGTAATTCAAAGAATATATTGGGGTTACGTGCACCCACAATTTTTACTACTGGTATACAGTGCCATTGTCTGACTGGGAATTCAAAGAATATATTGGGGTTATAAATACCCTCATTTCTTGCTACTGCCATATAGTGCCAGTTTCTGACTGGGAATTCAAAGAATATATTGGGGTTACGTGCACCCACAATTTTTACTACTGGTATACAGTGCCATTGTCTGACTGGGAATTCAAAGAATATATTGGGGTTATAAAAACCCTCATTTCTTGCTACTGCCATATAGTGCCAGTTTCTGACTGGGAATTCAAAGAATATATTGGGGTTACGTGCACCCACAATTTTTACTACTGGTATACAGTGCCATTGTCTGACTAAGAATTCAAAGAATATATTGGGGTTATAAATACCCTCATTTCTTGCTACTGGTATATAGTGCCATTGTCTGACTGGGAATTCAAAGAATATATTGGGGTTACAAATACCCTCATTTCTTGCTACTGCCATATAGTGCCAGTTTCTGACTGGTAATTCAAAGAATATATTGGGGTTACGTGCACCCACAATTTTTACTACTGGTATACAGTGCCATTGTCTGACTGGGAATTCAAAGAATATATTGGGGTTATAAATACCCTCATTTCTTGCTACTGATATATAGTGCCATTGTCTGACTGGGAATTCAAAGAATATATTGGGGTTACGTGCACCCACAATTTTTACTACTGGTATACAGTGCCAGTTTCTGACTGGGAATTCAAAGAATATATTGGGGTTACAAATACCCTCATTTCTTGCTACTGCCATATAGTGCCAGTTTCTGACTGGTAATTCAAAGAATATATTGGGGTTACGTGCACCCACAATTTTTACTACTGGTATACAGTGCCAGTTTCTGACTGGGAATTCAAAGAATATATTGGGGTTACAAATACCCTCATTTCTTGCTACTGCCATATAGTGCCAGTTTCTGACTGGTAATTCAAAGAATATATTGGGGTTATAAATACCCTCATTTCTTGCTACTGGTATATAGTGCCATTGTCTGACTGGGAATTCAAAGAATATATTGGGGTTATAAATACCCTCATTTCTTGCTACTGCCATATAGTGCCAGTTTCTGACTGGGAATTCAAAGAATATATTGGGGTTACGTGCACCCACAATTTTTACTACTGGTATACAGTGCCATTGTCTGACTGGGAATTCAAAGAATATATTGGGGTTATAAAAACCCTCATTTCTTGCTACTGCCATATAGTGCCAGTTTCTGACTGGGAATTCAAAGAATATATTGGGGTTACGTGCACCCACAATTTTTACTACTGGTATACAGTGCCATTGTCTGACTGGGAATTCAAAGAATATATTGGGGTTATAAATACCCTCATTTCTTGCTACTGGTATATAGTGCCATTGTCTGACTGGGAATTCAAAGAATATATTGGGGTTACAAATACCCTCATTTCTTGCTACTGCCATATAGTGCCAGTTTCTGACTGGTAATTCAAAGAATATATTGGGGTTACGTGCACCCACAATTTTTACTACTGGTATACAGTGCCAGTTTCTGACTGGGAATTCAAAGAATATATTGGGGTTACAAATACCCTCATTTCTTGCTACTGCCATATAGTGCCAGTTTCTGACTGGTAATTCAAAGAATATATTGGGGTTATAAATACCCTCATTTCTTGCTACTGGTATATAGTGCCATTGTCTGACTGGGAATTCAAAGAATATATTGGGGTTACGTGCACCCACAATTTTTACTACTGGTATACAGTGCCATTGTCTGACTGGGAATTCAAAGAATATATTGGGGTTATAAATACCCTCATTTCTTGCTACTGCCATATAGTACCAGTTTCTGACTGGGAATTCAAAGAATATATTGGGGTTATAAATACCCTCATTTCTTGCTACTGGTATATAGTGCCATTGTCTGACTGGGAATTCAAAGAATATATTGGGGTTACAAATACCCTCATTTCTTGCTAGTGCCATATAGTGCCAGTTTCTGACTGGTAATTCAAAGAATATATTGGGGTTACGTGCACCCACAATTTTTACTACTGGTATACAGTGCCATTGTCTGACTGGGAATTCAAAGAATATATTGGGGTTATAAAAACCCTCATTTCTTGCTACTGCCATATAGTGCCAGTTTCTGACTGGGAATTCAAAGAATATATTGGGGTTACGTGCACCCACAATTTTTACTACTGATATACAGTGCCATTGTCTGACTGGGAATTCAAAGAATATATTGGGGTTATAAATACCCTCATTTCTTGCTACTGGTATATAGTGCCATTGTCTGACTGGGAATTCAAAGAATATATTGGGGTTACGTGCACCCACAATTTTTACTACTGGTATACAGTGCCAGTTTCTGACTGGGAATTCAAAGAATATATTGGGGTTACAAATACCCTCATTTCTTGCTACTGCCATATAGTGCCAGTTTCTGACTGGGAATTCAAAGAATATATTGGGGTTACGTGCACCCACAATTTTTACTACTGGTATACAGTGCCATTGTCTGACTGGGAATTCAAAGAATATATTGGGGTTATAAATACCCTCATTTCTTGCTACTGGTATATAGTGCCATTGTCTGACTGGGAATTCAAAGAATATATTGGGGTTACAAATACCCTCATTTCTTGCTACTGCCATATAGTGCCAGTTTCTGACTGGTAATTCAAAGAATATATTGGGGTTACGTGCACCCACAATTTTTACTACTGGTATACAGTGCCATTGTCTGACTGGGAATTCAAAGAATATATTGGGGTTATAAATACCCTCATTTCTTGCTACTGGTATATAGTGCCATTGTCTGACTGGGAATTCAAAGAATATATTGGGGTTACGTGCACCCACAATTTTTACTACTGGTATACAGTGCCAGTTTCTGACTGGGAATTCAAAGAATATATTGGGGTTACAAATACCCTCATTTCTTGCTACTGCCATATAGTGCCAGTTTCTGACTGGTAATTCAAAGAATATATTGGGGTTATAAATACCCTCATTTCTTGCTACTGGTATATAGTGCCATTGTCTGACTGGGAATTCAAAGAATATATTGGGGTTACGTGCACCCACAATTTTTACTACTGGTATACAGTGCCATTGTCTGACTGGGAATTCAAAGAATATATTGGGGTTATAAATACCCTCATTTCTTGCTACTGCCATATAGTGCCAGTTTCTGACTGGGAATTCAAAGAATATATTGGGGTTATAAATACCCTCATTTCTTGCTACTGGTATATAGTGCCATTGTCTGACTGGGAATTCAAAGAATATATTGGGGTTACGTGCACCCACAATTTTTACTACTGGTATACAGTGCCAGTTTCTGACTGGGAATTCAAAGAATATATTGGGGTTACAAATACCCTCATTTCTTGCTACTGCCATATAGTGCCAGTTTCTGACTGGTAATTCAAAGAATATATTGGGGTTACGTGCACCCACAATTTTTACTACTGGTATACAGTGCCATTGTCTGACTGGGAATTCAAAGAATATATTGGTGTTATAAATACCCTCATTTCTTGCTACTGCCATATAGTGCCAGTTTCTGACTGGGAATTCAAAGAATATATTGGGGTTACGTGCACCCACAATTTTTACTACTGGTATACAGTGCCATTGTCTGACTGGGAATTCAAAGAATATATTGGGGTTATAAATACCCTCATTTCTTGCTACTGGTATATAGTGCCATTGTCTGACTGGGAATTCAAAGAATATATTGGGGTTACGTGCACCCACAATTTTTACTACTGGTATACAGTGCCAGTTTCTGACTGGGAATTCAAAGAATATATTGGGGTTACAAATACCCTCATTTCTTGCTAATGCCATATAGTGCCAGTTTCTGACTGGTAATTCAAAGAATATATTGGGGTTACGTGCACCCACAATTTTTACTACTGGTATACAGTGCCAGTTTCTGACTGGGAATTCAAAGAATATATTGGGGTTACAAATACCCTCATTTCTTGCTACTGCCATATAGTGCCAGTTTCTGACTGGTAATTCAAAGAATATATTGGGGTTATAAATACCCTCATTCCTTGCTACTGGTATATAGTGCCATTGTCTGACTGGGAATTCAAAGAATATATTGGGGTTACGTGCACCCACAATTTTTACTACTGGTATACAGTGCCATTGTCTGACTGGGAATTCAAAGAATATATTGGGGTTATAAATACCCTCATTTCTTGCTACTGCCATATAGTGCCAGTTTCTGACTGGGAATTCAAAGAATATATTGGGGTTATAAATACCCTCATTTCTTGCTACTGGTATATAGTGCCATTGTCTGACTGGGAATTCAAAGAATATATTGGGGTTACGTGCACCCACAATTTTTACTACTGGTATACAGTGCCAGTTTCTGACTGGGAATTCAAAGAATATATTGGGGTTACAAATACCCTCATTTCTTGCTACTGCCATATAGTGCCAGTTTCTGACTGGTAATTCAAAGAATATATTGGGGTTACGTGCACCCACAATTTTTACTACTGGTATACAGTGCCATTGTCTGACTGGGAATTCAAAGAATATATTGGGGTTATAAATACCCTCATTTCTTGCTACTGCCATATAGTGCCAGTTTCTGACTGGGAATTCAAAGAATATATTGGGGTTACGTGCACCCACAATTTTTACTACTGGTATACAGTGCCATTGTCTGACTGGGAATTCAAAGAATATATTGGGGTTATAAATACCCTCGTTTCTTGCTACTGGTATATAGTGCCATTGTCTGACTGGGAATTCAAAGAATATATTGGGGTTACGTGCACCCACAATTTTTACTACTGGTATACAGTGCCAGTTTCTGACTGGGAATTCAAAGAATATATTGGGGTTACAAATACCCTCATTTCTTGCTACTGCCATATAGTGCCAGTTTCTGACTGGTAATTCAAAGAATATATTGGGGTTTATGTGTACCCACAATTTTTACTACTGGTATACAGTGCCAGTTTCTGACTGGGAATTCAAAGAATATATTGGGGTTACAAATACCCTCATTTCTTGCTGCTGCCATATAGTGCCAGTTTCTGACTGGTAATTCAAAGAATATATTGGGGTTATAAATACCCTCATTTCTTGCTACTGGTATATAGTGCCATTGTCTGACTGGGAATTCAAAGAATATATTGGGGTTACGTGCACCCACAATTTTTACTACTGGTATACAGTGCCATTGTCTGACTGGGAATTCAAAGAATATATTGGGGTTATAAATACCCTCATTTCTTGCTACTGCCACATAGTGCCAGTTTCTGACTGGGAATTCAAAGAATATATTGGGGTTACGTGCACCCACAATTTTTACTACTGGTATACAGTGCCATTGTCTGACTGGGAATTCAAAGAATATATTGGGGTTATAAATACCCTCATTTCTTGCTACTGGTATATAGTGCCATTGTCTGACTGGGAATTCAAAGTATATATTGGGGTTACGTGCACCCACAATTTTTACTACTGGTATACAGTGCCAGTTTCTGACTGGGAATTCAAAGAATATATTGGGGTTACAAATACCCTCATTTCTTGCTACTGCCATATAGTGCCAGTTTCTGACTGGTAATTCACTGAATATATTGGGGTTACGTGCACCCACAATTTTTACTACTGGTATACAGTGCCATTGTCTGACTGGGAATTCAAAGAATATATTGGGGTTATAAATACCCTCATTTCTTGCTACTGCCATATAGTGCCAGTTTCTGACTGGGAATTCAAAGAATATATTGGGGTTACGTGCACCCACAATTTTTACTACTGGTATACAGTGCCATTGTCTGACTGGGAATTCAAAGAATATATTGGGGTTATAAATACCCTCATTTCTTGCTACTGCCATATAGTGCCAGTTTCTGACTGGGAATTCAAAGAATATATTGGGGTTACGTGCACCCACAATTTTTACTACTGGTATACAGTGCCATTGTCTGACTGGGAATTCAAAGAATATATTGGGGTTATAAATACCCTCATTTCTTGCTACTGGTATATAGTGCCATTGTCTGACTGGGAATTCAAAGAATATATTGGGGTTACGTGCACCCACAATTTTTACTACTGGTATACAGTGCCAGTTTCTGACTGGGAATTCAAAGAATATATTGGGGTTACAAATACCCTCATTTCTTGCTACTGCCATATAGTGCCAGTTTCTGACTGGTAATTCAAAGAATATATTGGGGTTATAAATACCCTCATTTCTTACTACTGGTATATAGTGCCATTGTCTGACTGGGAATTCAAAGAATATATTGGGGTTACGTGCACCCACAATTTTTACTACTGGTATACAGTGCCAGTTTCTGACTGGGAATTCAAAGAATATATTGGGGTTACAAATACCCTCATTTCTTGCTACTGCCATATAGTGCCAGTTTCTGACTGGTAATTCAAAGAATATATTGGGGTTATAAATACCCTCATTTCTTACTACTGGTATATAGTGCCAATTTCTAACTGGGAATTCAAAATGCGCAAGGCTCCCGGAAAGGGACGTGGACGAGGCCGTGGGCGAGGTCGGGGGAATGGTTCTGGGGAGCAAGGTAGCAGTGAAGCCACAGGGCGTCCCGTGCCTACTCCTGTGGGGCAGCAAGCATTGCGCCACTCCACAGTGCCAGGGTTGCTTGCCACATTAACTAAACTGCAGGGTACAAACCTTAGTAGGCCCGAGAACCAGGAACAGGTCTTGCAATGGCTGTCAGAGAACGCTTACAGCACATTGTCCAGCAGCCAGTCAGACTCTGCCTCCTCTCCTCCTATTACCCAACAGTCTTGTCCTCCTTCCTCCCAAAATTCCCAAGCTTCACAGAACAATAACCCCAACTGTCCCTGCTCCCCAGAGCTGTTCTCCGCTCCTTTCATTGTCCCTCAACCTGCCTCTCCACGTCACGATTCCACGAACCTAACAGAGGAGCATCTGTGTCCAGATGCTCAAACACTAGAGTCTCCTCCATCTCCGTTCGATTTGGTGGTGGATGACCAGCAACCCACCCTCATCGACGATGATGTGACGCAGTTGCCGTCAGGGCATCCAGTTGACCGGCGCATTGTGCGGGAGGAGGAGATGAGACAGGAGTTGGAAGAGGAAGTGGTGGATGATGAGGACACTGACCCGACCTGGACAGGGGGGGATGTCAAGCGGGGAAAGTAGTGTGGATGTTGAGGCAAGTGCAGCACCAAAAAGGGTAGCTAGAGGCAGAGGCAGAGGTCAGCAGCTTAGGCGAAGCCAGGCCACACCCGGAATCTCCCAAGATGTTCCAGTTCGTACCCAGCCCCGAAAAACTCCCACCTCGAGGGCACGTTTCTCGAAGTTGTGGAGTTTTTTCAAGGAATGCGCCGAGGACAGATATAGTGTTGTCTGCACAATTTGCCTCTCGAAATTGATTAGGGGCTCTGAGAAGAGCAACCTGTCCACCACTTCAATGCGCCGTCATTTGGAATCCAAGCACTGGAATCAGTGGCAGGCAGCAACGGCAGGACAAAGGCCGCCTGCCGTTCACGCCACTGCCACTGCCTCTGCCACTGCCTCTGCCTCTGCCACTGCCACTGCTGACTGTGCTGGCGATGCACTCCAGAGGACGAGCCAGGACACCACTTCATCTGCCTCCGCCACTTTGTTGACTTCTCCCTCATCCTCCCCTGTTCCTGTCTTATCTCCTTCTCCTGCACCATCAAAGGCACCATCAGGCGCTTCTTTACAACAACCCACCATCTCTCAGACATTGGAGCGGCGGCAGAAATACACTGCTAACCACCCACACGCGCAAGCCTTGAACGCCAACATCGCTAAACTGCTGGCCCAGGAGATGTTGGCGTTCCGGCTTGTTGAAACTCCCGCCTTCCTGGACCTGATGGCAACTGCGGCACCTCGCTATGCCGTCCCTAGCCGTCACTACTTCTCCCGGTGTGCCGTCCCCGCCTTGCACCAGCACGTGTCACTCAACATCAGGCGGGCCCTTAGTTCCGCGCTTTGCACAAAGGTCCACTTGACCACCGACGCGTGGACAAGTGCATGCGGACAGGGACGCTACATTTCACTGACGGCACACTGGGTGAATGTAGTTGAGGCTGGGACTGCTTCCCAAACTGGCCCGGTGTACCTCGTCTCCCCGCGTAACATTCCTGGCAGGGACACGAGAAGAACACCCCCCTCCTCCTCCTCCTCTACCGCCTCCTCCTCCGCCACCGCCTCCTCCTCCGCCACCGCCTCCTCCTCCGCTGTTAGATTGACCCCAGCTACGAGTTGGAAACGTTGCAGCACTGGCGTTGGTAGACGTCAGCAGGCTGTGCTGAAGCTGATCAGCTTGGGGGACAGACAGCACACTGCCTCCGAGGTGAGGGATGCCCTCCTCGATGAGACGGCAATATGGTTTGAGCCGCTGCACCTGGGCCCAGGCATGGTCGTTTGTGATAACGGCCGGAAACTGGTAGCAGCTCTGGAGCTTGCCGGACTCCAACATGTTCCATGCCTGGCCCACGTCTTCAACCTAGTGGTGCAACGTTTCCTAAAGAGCTACCCCAATGTTCCAGAGCTACTGGTGAAAGTGCGGCGCATGTGCGCCCACTTTCGCAAGTCGACAGTAGCCGCTGCTAGCTTAAAATCTCTCCAGCAACGCCTGCATGTGCCACAACACCGGCTTTTGTGCGACGTCCCCACACGCTGGAACTCAACGTTTCAGATGTTGAATAGAGTGGTTGAGCAGCAGAGACCTTTGATGGAATACCAGCTACAAAACCCTAGGGTGCCACAAAGTCAGCTGCCTCAGTTTCACATCCATGAGTGGCCATGGATGAGAGACCTTTGTGACATCCTACGGGTCTTTGAGGAGTCCACAAGGAGGGTGAGCTCTGAGGATGCGATGGTGAGCCTTACAATCCCGCTCTTGTGTGTTCTGAGAGAATCCCTGATTGACATCAGGGATAACTCAGATCACACAGAGGAGTTAGGGATAGCATCCGATCCGTCACAGCTGGAGAGTAGGTCCACACATCTGTCCGCTTCACTGCGTTTAATGGAGGAGGAGGAGGAGGAGGAGGAGGAGGAGGAAGAAGAGTTGTCCGATGATGTGATGGTGATACAGGAGGCTTCCGGGCAACTTCGAATCGTCCCATTGTTGCAGCGCGGATGGGTAGACATGGAGGATGAGGAGGAAATGGAGATTGAACTTTCCGGTGGGGCCAGAGGAGTCATGCCAACTAACACTGTGGCAGACATGGCTGAGTTCATGTTGGGGTGCTTTACAACCGACAAGCGTATTGTCAAAATCATGGAGGACAACCAGTACTGGATCTTTGCTATCCTTGACCCCCGGTATAAAAACAACATCTCGTCTTTTATTCCGGTAGAGGGGAGGGCCAATCGCATCAATGCTTGCCACAGGCAATTGGTGCAGAATATGATGGAGATGTTTCCAGCATGTGACGTTGGCGGCAGGGAGGGCAGTTCCTCCAGTAGGCAACCAAGTTCTCACCGGTCCACACAAACGAGGGGCACACTGTCTAAGGTCTGGGACACCTTGATGGCACCCCCTCGCCAAAGTGCCGCCACGGAGGGTCCTAGTGTCACCAGGCGTGAGAAGTATAGGTGCATGTTGCGGGAATACCTTTCCGACCACAGCCCTGTCCTCTCCGACCCCTCTGCGCCCTACACGTATTGGGTGTCGAAGTTGGACCTGTGGCTTGAACTTGCCCTATATGCCTTGGAGGTGCTGTCCTGTCCTGCCGCCAGCGTCCTATCTGAGAGGGTGTTCAGTGCAGCCGGTGGCATCATCACTGACAAGCGCACCCGTCTGTCAGCTGAGAGTGCCGACCGGCTCACTTTGATAAAAATGAACCACCACTGGATAGAGCCTTCATTTTTGTGCCCACTTGTGTAAAGCACCCCAACATGAAACTCCATGTCTGTACTCAACCTCTCCAATTCCTCCGCATCCTCATACTCATCCACCATAAGCGTTGCACAATTCTGCTAATACTAGGCTCCCTCCAACATGATTTCCCCCAACTCTGCTGGTTAGAGGCTCCCTCCACCCTGATTTCCACCAACTCTGTTGGTTAGAGGCTCCCTCCACCCTGCTTTCCCACAACTCTGCTGGTTAGAGGCTCCCTCCACCATGAATTTGCCCAAACTGGGCTGGTTAGAGGCTCCCTCCACCATGAATTGGTCCAAACTGGGGTTTTTAGAGGCTCCCTCCACCATGAATTTGCCCAAACTGGGCTGTTTAGAGGCTCCCTCCACCATGAATTGGTCCAAACTGGGCTGTTTAGAGGCTCCCTCCACCATGAATTGGTCCAAACTGGGGTTTTTAGAGGCTCCCTCCACCATGAATTGGTCCAAATTGGGGTTTTTAGAGGCTCCCTCCACCATGAATTGGTCCAAACTGGGTTTTTTAGAGGCTCCCTCCACCATGAATTGGTCCAAACTGGGGTTTTTAGAGGCTCCCTCCACCATGAATTGGTCCAAACTGGGGTTTTTAGAGGCTCCCTCCACCATGAATTGGTCCATACTGGGGTTTTTAGAGGCTCCCTCCACTATGAATTTGCCAAAACTGGGCTGTTTAGAGGCTCCCTCCACCATGAATTGGTCCAAATTGGGGTTTTTAGAGGCTCCCTCCACCATGAATTTGCCCAAACTGGGCTGGTTAGAGGCTCCCTCCACCATGAATTGGTCCAAACTGGGGTTTTTAGAGGCTCCCTCCACCATGAATTTGCCCAAACTCTGCTGGTTAGAGGCTCCCTCCACCATGAATTTGCCCAAACTGGGCTGTTTAGAGGCTCCCTCCACCATGAATTGGTCCAAACTGGGCTGTTTATAGGCTCCCTCCACCATGAATTGGTCCAAACGGGGGTTTTTAGAGGCTCCCTCCACCATGAATTTGCCCAAACTGGGCTGGTTAGAGGCTCCCTCCACCATGAATTTGCCCAAACTGGGCTGTTTAGAGGCTCCCTCCACCATGAATTGGTCCAAACTGGGCTGTTTAGAGGCTCCCTCCACCATGAATTGGTCCAAACTGGGTTTTTTAGAGGCTCCCTCCAGCATGAATTGGTCCAAACTGGGGTTTTTAGAGGCTCCCTCCACCATGAATTGGTCCAAACTGGGGTTTTTAGAGGCTCCCTCCACCATGAATTGGTCCAAACTGGGCTGGTTAGAGGCTCCCTCCACCATGAATTGGTCCAAACTGGGTTTTTTAGAGGCTCCTTCCACCATGAATTGGTCCAAACTGGGGTTTTTAGAGGCTCCCTCCACCATGAATTGGTCCAAACTGGGGTTTTTAGAGGCTCCCTCCACCATGAATTGGTCCAAACTGGGGTTTTTAGAGGCTCCCTCCACCATGAATTTGCCAAAACTGGGCTGTTTAGAAGCTCCCTCCACCATGAATTGGTCCAAATTGGGGTTTTTAGAGGCTCCCTCCACCATGAATTTGCCCAAACTGGGCTGGTTAGAGGCTCCCTCCACCATGAATTGGTCCAAACTGGGCTGGTTAGAGGCTCCCTCCACCATGAATTGGTCCAAATTGGGGTTTTTAGAGGCTCCCTCCACCATGAATTGGTCCAAACTGGGCTGTTT
This sequence comes from Leptodactylus fuscus, assembly GCF_031893055.1. Taxonomy (NCBI): domain Eukaryota; kingdom Metazoa; phylum Chordata; class Amphibia; order Anura; family Leptodactylidae; genus Leptodactylus; species Leptodactylus fuscus. Next base: position 40,924,887 of record NC_134266.1, read on the forward strand.
AGAGGCTCCCTCCACCATGAATTGGTCCAAACTGGGGTTTTTAGAGGCTCCCTCCACCATGAATTGGTCCAAACTTGGCTGGTTAGAGGCTCCCTCCACCATGAATTGGTCCAAACTGGTTTTTTAGAGGCTCCCTCCAGCATGAATTGGTCCAAACTGGGGTTTTTAGAGGCTCCCTCCACCATGAATTGGTCCAAACTGGGGTTTTTAGAGGCTCCCTCCACCATGAATTGGTCCAAACTGGGCTGGTTAGAGGCTCCCTCCACCATGAATTTGCCCAAACTGGGCTGTTTAGAGGCTCCCTCCACCATGAATTGGTCCAAATTGGGGTTTTTAGAGGCTCCCTCCACCATGAATTTGCCCAAACTTGGCTGTTTAGAGGCTCCCTCCACCATGAATTGGTCCAAACTGGGCTGGTTAGAGGCTCCCTCCACCATGAATTTGCCCAAACTGGGCTGGTTAGAGGCTCCCTCCACCATGAATTTGCCCAAACTGGGCTGTTTAGAGGCTCCCTCCACCATGAATTGGTCCAAACTGGGCTGTTTAGAGGCTCCCTCCACCATGAATTGGTCCAAACTGGGTTTTTTAGAGGCTCCCTCCAGCATGAATTGGTCCAAACTGGGGTTTTTAGAGGCTCCCTCCACCATGAATTGGTCCAAACTGGGGTTTTTAGAGGCTCCCTCCACCATGAATTTGCCCAAACTCTGCTGGTTAGAGGCTCCCTCCACCATGAATTTGCCCAAACTGGGCTGGTTAGAGGCTCCCTCCACCATGAATTTGCCCAAACTGGGCTGTTTAGAGGCTCCCTCCACCATGAATTGGTCCAAACTGGGCTGTTTAGAGGCTCCCTCCACCATGAATTGGTCCAAACTGGGTTTTTTAGAGGCTCCCTCCAGCATGAATTGGTCCAAACTGGGGTTTTTAGAGGCTCCCTCCACCATGAATTGGTCCAAACTGGGGTTTTTAGAGGCTCCCTCCACCATGAATTTGCCCAAACTCTGCTGGTTAGAGGCTCCCTCCACCATGAATTTGCCCAAACTCTGCTGGTTAGAGGCTCAATTCACCCTGATTTTCAAAACAAATGTTGGTGCCAACCTCAACTTACTACAAGGGCCAAATTCACTGCTGGTGACAAGCTCTCCTCACTGCAAGTGCCAAATACACATGTTTCAAGGTGTTTTCCTACTGTCAGAGAGGTGGTATTGAGTGTGTAAAGTGTGTAGTTGTTAGGCTGTGATGTTGGGGTAATAGAGGGTCTTTGGTGTGTTAGATGCCCCCAGACATGCTTCCCCTGCTGTCCCAGTGTCATTCCAGAGGTGTTGGCATCATTTCCTGTGGTGTCATAGTGGACTTGGTGACCCTCCAGACACGGATTTGGGTTTCCCCCTTAACGAGTATATGTTCCCCATAGACTATAATGGGGTTCGAAACCCGTTCGAACACACGAACAGTGAGCGGCTGTTTGATTCGAATTTCGAACCTCGAACATTTTAGTGTTCGCTCATCTCTATATATTATATTTATATCTATTCCATTCTATTCCATTCTAACTGTAAGGGTATGTTCACATGGCTGAAAATGGATTCTGTCACGGTTTACAGAGAAGCATGTAACCGCGTATAGGGATGCAGCAAGAATCTAAGGAAATAGTGTAAGGAAAACTGTCCCTACACTACGGCAGTTCCTGTCTGCAGGTGTTGGTCAGCTTACCCGGGATAGCCCCGTTCCCGACAGCTACTCTCTCTCTGAACACAAAGACAGATAGAAAGGGAAAAGGGCTACAAGATACTACGGTCTGGTGTTCTAAATTTGGGCACCCCTAGCGAAAAGATTACAGCAAGACAAAGTGCTGGGAATAGGGGAACTTGGCGAACTAGCAAGCCCAGCATGCCCAAAAACACACAACAGAGACTGAAAGAGTAAAATAGTGAGTAAAGGTATTACAGGTAACAACCAAGACAAACTTCACTCAAGAAGACTCTCACCACTACCCTCAGGCTAGAAACTGCAAAACTCTATCCTCTAGAATAAGGGTTAGTTTGCACATGGCGCGGTAGGGCGGATTTTAATACCGAGAGCCGCATCACTCTTGGGTCAAAACCCGCCTGCCACGACTATCGCAGTTTCTGACAGTTGTGGTTTCCCCAAATGAATGGGCCGACCATGGAGGTTGCTGCCACCAGGCGGACGCCTGAAGAAAGGGCAGCCCGCTTCTTTTTTCCATGAGCAGCAACATGCCGCTCACGGAAAAAAGAAGCCTGGCGGTCTTCATAGACCACCATTGTGAGGGGGCGGATTATGATGTGGATTACGCACCATAATCCGCCCCCTCTGTGCTCGTGTGAACGGGCCCTAGGGACCAAGAATTAGCTTACAACAAAACCAGCAAGGAATGAAAAGACAGCCAGCCTAAAAGAGAACCTGGCAAAACCTGATAGGATGATACAAATGGACACACCTGAGGCTTTCAAACTCCAGCAGACAATAAAGAAGCACTTACAACAGAGGGACAGAGACTTAACACAACCTGGCAAATAGCCACGAGGTAGAGAACCAACCAGGAAAGCTACAAGATGCCAGTTCAAATCTTGAAAGATTCTGCGTGTGAACATACTCTGCGGCTAGCCACGACAGAATGCTGATGCAGTGCACCGTCATCCTGTCATGGCATTCCGCTCTGGATTAGGTCTGAATGAATGGGCCTAAATGGGAGAGAGTCTCATGTTGCAGATGCTGTGGCAGAGTCATACATGGCAAGATAGGTCATGCCGATTCTTTTTTTCTGCTACTAGCTAGCGGAAAAAAGAAGCGAGCAGCTCCAATTGAAGTCAATGGGAGCCATTTTGGTAGGTGGATTATGAGGCGGATTCTGTGTCAAATCCACTGCCAAAAAACTCTGTGTGAACATGGCCTAAGGTGCTGTATGTGTAGATGAGCTGCTGTGCCTACCAGTGTGGGTAATGTCTCCCTCCATGTTTCATCACAACCAGGCCATCCATAGTGGCCTTTTTTCCTATTGTTAGGCCTTAACTCTATGTATACTATTGTACCATCCTTGACCTTGAATACTCTACCCTGTGCAAATTCGGTACCCCTGCAAGGTGTGTGTATAAGGGTAAAAATAGGACTCCACTTACTGGTTTATCCAAGGCCTAACAGTAGCAGTAGCCTTTCAGGGGGTAGATTCAGACATAAAACATGTAGAATTGAATCCACTCGGCCCATTGTCTGAAAGATCTTTTAAGGTTAATATCATGGAAACGTTGCTCATTTATGTGTTACCTGCTCATTGGGTTTCCAGTAGAGTTCCAGGACGACCCTCAATTGTTGGAGGAGTTTACTTTTGAGGAGTTTACTTTAGACTAATACTGTAAAGTTTATTTTTTGCCAATGTTACTACAATGTCGGAACAGCATCTTATCCAATTGTGCATATATATATATATATATATATATATATATATATATATATATATATATATATATATATATTTGTTCATTGACAAATATAAACTATTAACACCTATTTTTTTATGCATTCTTACTTTTTCAACATTCTCCACACCAGCCTGAATCTTTTGCACAAATACATACAGCCTGTAATATACCATCACAACAAGCTTCCCTAGTGAAAGCATGACAATAAAGAAATGAAGACTAACATTTACTCTAGACATAGTTTACATACTCTTAGACTTTTTAGTATAGCGTCTTGCCAATTATTTCCTTGTATTTGGGCGTTACTGATATTCTTCCATTATGCATCTTTGCAATGTCTTATCCATCAATCTACCTGGGCATTGACTATTGTATACTGTATAATGCAATTTTTTTTCCTTCCAGCCACAACCTAGTTCTAGAATGGAATATTCATATATAATGCATACATATTCATAAATATTCCATTACGTCTTTGCAGAAAACAAGGGAAAAATAATGAGATGCAAAGGCTTATGTATCCCAGACTTGAAGATTTCCACTGCCTTCTTACTTTTGTAACATAAGTCTGCAGTGTTGAAAATCTAACCAAGATATATAATCTTATAGCTCATAAGAGTTTTGACCCATATCCCGAATACTCTATTAGAATTTATAATATTCTGTCCCTGTTGTTTCCTGAAAACCGATATGTCTGGAGATAATTCTCTGCTAGTAAGTTCAATGTACATTGGAATTATCTTTATTAGTGGAAGCGAAAAATGTTGATATTTCCCTCTGGACCAGGACACAGGGATCAAACGAATTTAGTAGGATGATCGGCTTAACTAAACAAATTGCAGTCAAACCTGCCCATATGATCTTTAACACATTTCTAAATTCCCAAGTGTTGGCTTTTGGCTTTCATTTGTTCATTACTAGAGTTGTTTTTCCACCTGCTTGGGACAAAACAGAAATCTATTCATTATTTCATCCTAAAATAATATCCCTATATACGTTATACAATGTTGCTTAAATGGAAATGTACTGGCTGCAAATATTTTTATTGCAATAGTAATAATTTTGTAAATATGAAATCAATTATTTATATCCTTAAAATGGACCAGTGGATAAAGTTTGTTATACATCCAAAGTATCAGAGGCTTACACAGAATAGAGCCGGGTCATAGCAAAGATTACATTTAGTTCAGGGTCCCATATTGTAAAAATGCAATGTTTTGGCGGAATTGCCGCAGCAAAAAAACTATGCCTTTTATAGTACCCTTCTCCATGGTCTCCAAGCAAATACTCTCACCCCCTCCAGTCCACCTTAAACTGTGCTGCTCACTTAATACACCTCTCCCCTCCGTTCTTCATTGGACGCTCCCCTCTGCCAATCCCTTCACTGGTTACCCGTTGCCCAGCAAATTGAGTTCAAATTACTAATGCTGACATACAAAGCCATCTACAGCCTATTCCCTCCATATATCTCTGACCTAATCTCCTGCTATCTGCCCACATGTAACCACCGATCCTCCAAAGACCTCCTGTTCTCCCTCCCTCTACTCATCTGCTCCTCACACAACTGTCTCCAATATTTCTCTTGTGCATCCCCCATACTCTGGAACGCCTTACTAAGACACATAAGACTGACCCCCACAATCACAGGCTTCAAGAAGGCCCTAAAGACTCTCCTATTCAGGAAGGCCTACAGCCTCCAATAACTCTACTGTCACCACATCACCATCGGAACAATCTCTCCCCTCACCTTCTGTCTCTATCCCTCTTCCCTCATAGACTGTAAGCCCTTGTGGGCAGGGTCCTCTATCCCACTGTGCCAGTCGGTCACTGTCAGTATTTTATTTGTTTGTACAGCACCGTGGAATTAATATAATAATATACAGCAGCATGGAATTAATATAATAATGTACAGCACCATGGAATTACTATAATAATGTACAGCACTGTTGTAAGGGAATTGCTAAGACAGCAATTCCCAGAACTGTTAAACCCTGGGAGGGGCACAAGAGACAGTGAGCCCTAAGCTGAAGCTCCCCGCTTTCCCTTCCTATTGCCAGGCCCTATCCTAGGTAATAGGCGACAACCACGAGGACAGACCCTCCCTGAATACTTGAAACAGAAAACGCAGACAAGACGAACAACAAAGGGAGGTTAGCTTGCCAGGGTTCGGTAACAGGAGAGCGATGCAGTGCCAAATCGGAGTCAGAATAGTCAATGAGGAAAGCCAAAGGTCAAGTATAATAGTATAAGCAAAACAGAGACAGTAAGAGCAGGTATGCGCACGGCAATAACAAGCACTGGTGTGAATGGAAACCAAGGCTAAATAGGGAGGAAGAACCCGCCCATGGAGTTCACAGAAAGGCAGCTGTCAATCACAGGGCAAGGCCAGATTAACCACTTAATGGACAGAGGCAACATAGGCAGAAGACGGGTGTGGTTCAAATGCAATCACAGAACTAGAGCTGAGTTCACACAGTGCGACTAAAAACTTTAAGCAGATTATCAAACTACACATGCCTCCTGCGCCGCAGCACACGAGCAGAGGGTGGTGCAGAGGCCCGAACAGGCAGAGATGTTACAGTACCCCCCCTTTTATGAGGGGCCACCGGACCCTCACCAGACAAACCAGCTCTAGAGGGATTCTGAGTTTTCCCTGCCTTGTATTTTGGTTCTGCTTGAACCACAGATGCTTGAGAACCAGGCAAACATTTTTTATTCACCTGGCGTTTCTGATACCACCAGGTTTTAATACCAGAGGGGCGCTCCCAACTTTTAGTAGCTGAGACCTTCTCCTCACTGACACAATCAACAGAATGTAAAGCAATACAGTGGGATGAGCACTGATCTCCCCACTTTACCAACTCCTTTTTACCCCAATCAAAAATAGGGTTATGGAGCTTCAGCCAGGGGAACCCCAAAATAACATCAGCAGAGAGATTCTCCATAACAAAAAGGCTTATGACCTCTGAATAGAGTTGAGCGAGTACTGTTCGGATCAGCCGATCCGAACAGCACGCACGCATTGAAATCAATGCACGCAGCCGGCACGCGAAGGGTTAAGCGGCCGGCTGCCGTCAAACCGGAAGCACCAGGTGCTTCCATTCATTTCAATGCGTGCGCGCTGTTCGGATCGCTGATCCGAACAGTACTCGCTCAACTCTACCTCTGAATGTGTAGAACCCACTTGCAAAGAGATCAGGGGGGTTTTAAAACTGACTTTACCCCTGGCCAGTGGAGTAGAATCCGCTCCAGTAACAGACATAGGTGTGTCAAGTGGCAAAAGCTCAATGCCCAAAGATTCAACAACTGAATATTTAACCCCTTCCCGACATGCGCCGTAATAGTACGGCACGTGTCGGGTCTGTAACTATGGCGACCGCCCGGGAGCCGGGCGGCCGTCATAGCCGCCGGGTGTCTACTGCTTTAAGCAGTAGACAACCGGCTCTAATGCCTCCGATCGGTCCCCGGACCGATCGGAGGCATTAACCCCTCCGGCGCTGCTGTCAAAGGCGCCGGAGGCGCCATTTTCCCGGCGGCGCATGGGCGCCGTCATTTTGGCAAGGATCGCCGGCTCCTGGAGCATGCTCCAGGGCCGACGTCATGTTGCAGTGACAGCCGGGAGCCTTGTTAAAGGCTCCCAGCCGGTCTGCAAAGCCTCTCTTTTGCAGGCTGGTCTATGCAGCCTGCAAAAGAGATGATGCTTTTTTGCAATGCATTGCAATGCATTAGCATTGTAATGCATTGCATTAGTGATCAGACCCCCTGGGGTTCAACACCCCTAGGGGGTCTAATAAATGCAAAAAAATAAATAAAAAAAAAGTAAAAAAAAATATAAAAAAATATAAAAAGTATTAAAAGTTCAAATCACCCCCCTTTCCCTAGAACAAATATAAAAGTAGTTAAAAACTGTGAAACATATACATGTTAGGTATCCCTGCGTCCGAAATCACCCGCTCTACAAATCTATAAAAATATTTTTCCTGTTCGGTAGACGCCGTAGCAGGAAATATAGTCAAAAGTGCCAAACCGCCGTTTTTTCACTGTTTTAATTCTGATAAAAATTTGAATAAAAAGTGATCAAAGCAATAACATTTCCCGAAAATGGTAGAACTAAAAAGTACACCCGGCCCCGCAAAAAAAGACGCCCTATGCATCCCCGTACACCTATGTATAAAAAAGTTACGGCCGTCGGAATATGGCGACTTTTAGAAAAAAAAATTTTTAACACCGTTTTGGAATTTTTTTTAGGGGTCAAAATGTAAATAAAACCATATAAATTTGGTATCCCTGGAACCGTACCAAAACACAGAATACAGGGGACATGTCATTTTGGCTGCACAGTGAACGCCGTAAAACCAAAGCCCGTAAGAAAATCGCAGAAATGCATTTTTTCTTCAAATCCACCCCATTCTGAATTTTTTTCCTGCTTCCCAGTACATTATATAGAATAATTAATGGTGGCATCATGAAGAAAAAATTGTCCCGCAAAAATTAAGACCTCATATGACTCTGGGAGCGGAGAAATAAAAAAGTTATGGGGTTTAGAAGGAGGGGAGTCAAAAACGAAAAACGAAAATCAAAAAATGCCATCGGCAGGAAGGGGTTAATAAAATTTGCTGCAGACCCATAGTCAACTAGGGCCTTGCCAGAAACAGATCTGTCCCCAGAGGACAGAAACACAGATAACATCATCTTATTGTTATTTCCACCAAATACCTGGTTGCCTGAGTGGTTCTTCTGATTACCACTCAGGCACTGAAGTTTATTCGCAGGTGACAAGGGTCTGATAGAGCAGTCTCGGATGACATGACCAGAGGAACCACAGTACAGGCACAGGTTATTCCTGAGACGATGCTCTCGTCGTGTCTTGGCGTCCACAGCTCCCAGTTGCATGGGTTCCTCACCAGAAGTGACGGGAGGAAAGGTAGGTTTTTCAGGTGAGAGAGAGGAAGAGACAGAAAATTTGGAAGAAACAAGTCCTACTCTCTCTTTCAAATTTTCCCGGATCTTACGGTCAATACGGACCGCCAAAGTCATGGCCTTCTCAAGAGTCGGGGGATCTGAGTGACCAATCCAGAGCTCCTTAACACGGTCACACAAGCCTTGCTTAAAGTGAGCCTTTAGAGCTGACTCACACCAACCTGCAGTTACACTGTACTTACGGAACTCTGCGCAATACTCCTCTGCAGAGCGTTTTCCCTGCCGCATGGTGAGGAGTTGCGATTCCGCAAGCGCAATGTGGTCTGGCTCAGCATAGATAGAGCCCAGGGACTTAAAATTTTTTTCCACATCAGACCACTCATCAGCATCAGGAGGGAGTTTAAGGGCCCAAGCTTGTGGATCCCCCTGTAGCAGAGATATAACCACTCCCACCATTTGGGCCTGAGTCACATGTGGATTAATCCGAAAATACAGGCAACAAGACTCCCTGAACGTCTCAAATTTTTCACGGTCCCCTGAGAAACGATCCGGGAGTAACATCTTGACCTTATAAGGTGCCGAAACAGCTGGGGATGATACAGCAGCCTCAGTTAGGGTCTGAAGCTGTTTAGCTAGCTCAGCTACCAGGCCTGTTAATCCCTCCAACTTGGCTGCAAAGCACTGAATAGGATCCATGCTGTCTGTAGGGAAGCAATGGATGTAGGTTTTTGGCTTGTTATTATGTAAGGGAATTGCTAAGACAGCAATTCCCAGAACTGTTAAACCCTGGGAGGGGCACAAGAGACAGTGAGCCCTAAGCTGAAGCCCCCCGCTTTCCCTTCCTATTGCCAGGCCCTATCCTAGGTAATAGGCGACAACCACGAGGACAGTCCCTCCCTGAATACGTGAAACACAAAACGCAGACAAGACGAACAACAAAGGGAGGTCAGCTAGCCAGGGTTCGGTAACAGGAGAGCGATGCAGTGCCAAATCGGAGTCAGGAGAATAGTCAATGAGGAAAGCCAAAGGTCAAGTATAATAGTATAAGCAAAACAGGGACAGTAAGAGCAGGTATGCGCACGGCAATAACAAGCACTGGTGTGAATGGAAACCAAGGCTAAATAGGGAGGAAGAACCCGCCCATGGAGTTCACAGAAAGGCAGCTGTCAATCACAGGGCAAGGCCAGATTAACCACTTAATGGACAGAGGCAACATAGGCAGAAGACGGGTGTGGTTCAAATGCAATCACAGAACTAGAGCTGAGTTCACACAGTGCGACTAAAAACTTTAAGCAGATTATCAAACTGCACACGCCTCCTGCGCCGCAGCACACGAGCAGAGGGTGGTGCAGAGGCCCGAACAGGCAGAGATGTTACAACTGTGGAATTAATATAATAATATACAGCAGCATGGAATTAATATAATAATGTACAGCACTGTGGAATTAATATAATAATGTACAGCACCGTGGAATTAATATAATAATATACAGCAGCATGGAATTAATATAATAATGTACAGCACCATGGAATTAATATAATAATGTAAAGCACCATGGAATTAATATAATAATGTACAGCAGCATGGAATTAATATAATAATGTACAGCAGCATGGAATTAATATAATAATGTACAGCAGCATGGAATTAATATAATAATGTACAGCACCATGGAATTAATATAATAATATACAGCAGCATGGAATTAATATAATAATGTACAGCACTGTGGAATTAATATAATAATGTACAGCACTGTGGAATTAATATAATAATGTACAGCACCATGAAATTAATATAATAATGTACAGCACCGTGGAATTAATATAATAATATAAAGCACCATGGAATTAATATAATAATGTACAGCACCAGGGAATTAATTGTGCTATATAAATAAACAACAACAATAATAATAGCACCTTAAAAATGGATGGATTCTAATCCCATCCACACATTGCAAACAAAAATCACAGTATTAAAGCTGTGTTTTAAAAAACGCTCACGTTTTTGAAAATCTGTTGAGACCTGTTGAAATGCTGGGGTTTTCTGTATAGGTATAATAGAAGCAGACAGTCCGCAGATGAAAACTCTGAGAAATCAGAAAGAAAAACTCTGGAAAAAAAAAGAAATACGTTTCCAATACATTTTTTTTAAAGTTTTTTTTTTTTCTAGTGCCTGGTTTTGCCACCACAATGGATTCAGGTAAATTAAAATAAAAATAAAAATAAGTAGAGGTGATATCTCCAGTATTTCACTAATCGGTTTCAACAACTTCATGTGTGTGTGTGGGGGGGGGGGGCTGCTTGAGTCTGAATAAATGCTGAAGAGGTGACAGGACAATTTATGTAGGTTTGGTAAATAAAGTGTATTAGTAAGTTAATCTTTAAATATAATAAATAGATTTTGCTCATGTTGGACAACCCCTTTAAGTAATTGTTTCAAGGGAGGATTTATCTTAGGATAAGTTGTACCTATGAGCATTTTAGAGGCCAATATGCTGTGTAGAGAAGACCGTTCTGTTTGATGAATTTCTAACATGAGGTATCACTTCTAATACAGAAGTAGGCAAAACATCCGCTCACTCATAACACAGGTCTTTCAAGCCATCATAGAGATAAAGATTTCATTAAGGTTGTAGATACTGAGTTACCACATCTGTTATAGCTGCATTCAACCTTCTCTGGATCTTAATGGAAACAGCTGAAAAACTGAGTGACAGACGCCTATCTCCTGACATGCGTTGGATTGGCTAATATTTGTTATCACACATTACTTTACAATATCTTTCCAAGTACAAATCACCTAAACAATAACTGGGTAGACAGACAAAGGATTCCTTCAAAATGCTGAATATAGGCGAACCCACCCAATGAAAAATCCATTATCTGAGTATATACCAATATATTGCACATTTTATTTAGATTTTTTCTATGAGTAAATTCTAAAGTAGCATTGATAGGTCACATTCTGCAACATCTGCAGATCTGTATATACTCTTAAAAGTGAAGGTAAGAGAAAATTTCATCATATTGTAGAAAACGAAAGATTTCTGGTTTTGCATCGTCTACATATACAGTAAGGACATAACCTATGTAAGGATATATTAGTCATAGGCCAAGAGCATGGAAATGTGTTTGACATTTTAGCATCTCCCGAAGCAGATTTTAAATGGGTCGTAGAAGAGACGATTAAAGTCACTAAGGATAGACTCATCCAAGCCCTACAACCCTTTACAAAAGTTAGTCATTTTTCCTACTTTTTATTATATCATTTCATAGCTAAATTCTCCAACTTTATTTTTGGGTATCAACTTTTGATATGAGGAATAAATATCATATTGATGTGGATGTGCTGAAATGTGAATATTACAAGAAAAATACCAGAATATTACTTCATTAGTATAAATGTGGGAATACATATTGATTCTTCATATGCTAAAAATATAACATTCCTTTTTTAGAGTCTTGCAGGTGCAGCTCATTTCAGATGACGGAATCCAGTGGGTTCTAGTTGGAATCTAACCATGCAGATCAGTCGGAGGTATAAACTTTTAGTACAACATGAAATATTGAGCAATGTTTACATTCAGGTATGTACTGTAAATGAAGAGTCTATAGGGCTTGTAACAACAGGAACACAGCTAGCAATGGTGATGGAAACCGTAAGCTAGTGACACTGGCCAAAAAATTGTAATAATGAAGATCAGGACATATGGAGGCCAACTATGCAGCTGTAATGGGGCCCATGTGAAGGAAGGCCCATGGCTGTCTTGGTTTTCTCCACCACTTTATCCTCCAGCTTGTAGTAAAGATCTGCAGTTTCTGCACTATCTGACCAAAGTGGAAGAAGATAGAGGGAATGCGAGGATCAATAATAGGCATTATTCTCCTGCCTTATCTGCTGCTGCAGCTAGGAGGATTCTTCCAGGAACTTCAACAACATGGTTTATTAAATGCTAGGTGGGAAAAGATGACAATAGAGATTGCGATTGCTGTTTGTAATGAGAGAGGGGCTACCTGTATATATTGATACATTATGTAGGGGAAGGACTTTAAAGGGATTCTATCATTAGAATCCCTTTTTCAGGTAATATCACATCGGAATGGCATTAAGAAAGGCTATTTATCCCCTACCTTTATACTTCTGTTCTGTGCCACCATTCCATTGATATACTGATTTTTCCAAGTGTGCAAATGAGTCTCCAGACAGAACAGGGAGCATCCCCTGTGCTTTGTAAAGACTTTACAGCGATGCCTCCATTTTCTATGGCCTTTCTGCTGCATCCTTTGTGTAGTCTTCTTCTCGCGAGCCTGTGTTCGGAATCTAAAGTCCACGCATGCACAGTCAGCTCTTCTAAAATGGCCGAACAAACATGAGCAGTTGGCTCTGCCCGAAGCCTGATGGCAGAGCTGACCGCTCATGCACAGAATTTAGATTTGGAATACAGGCTCACCAAAAGAAGACAAAGGATACAGTGGAAAGGCGTGGCTGTAGAAGATGGAGGAGTCGCTGGAGAGTCTTCAGGCAGCACAGGGGACGCCCACTATGCTGTCTGGAGACTCATTTGCATACCTTACCTTTACCTTGTGTTTTACTAATATCACATTCCCTACACAGTATACAACACCATCTTCCAAGGAGTTAAATGTTTTGGAATAACCATTGGATACGTAGCCGACTATTCTTACTTTAGTTCTCTGACTAGTACTGTAATAGATACCATGAACATCCTATGCGTGCCTCCAACAATAGGAAAACATTTGTCCAAATACTTGTCTTAATGTGCTTTCTGAAAAAAGCCAGCTTGACATGACATACCTTGACCATATAAAATAATGGAATAAACCAAGCATGTTTTATAGTAAATCTCCTGCGGAGCCTACAAAGAAAGGATCTGCAAAACAGTTTATCATAAAAACGAGAGAGAACAACTTTCTGCCATTTGGAAAGTTCTTTAGCATCTGTAAGTTTGTTTTTAAAAAAAGAAAACTTTGGAGAAGTGATTGAGACACATTACACAACATAGTCAGGTGCAAATGTGTGATTTTTAAAGAGCGTGTTGGTTTTTCTTTGTCTGTGATGTGTTTGTGTGAAAACAGGATACATGTGTTACAGATTAAGAAATGTGTTTTATTTGTAACTGGGGACTGACAATAAAATTAATTCTATTTCTGTAATGCGGACTTCAGCATGAGCCCAGCTGATAGCATCTTAACAACACATACAAAATGAACACATTATTGTATCCAAAAAGTCACTATGGTACCAAACATTTGGGAGGTTCAGGAGCCTGGACCATTCATTACTTATGTCACGTAACAGGTTTTATTACAAGAACCCCTCCCCAGCACGAGATTATTAAATAAAAAATTACTACTTTTTTGTGTTAAATATTACCATTGGAATAATATAAAAGGAATTAATCAAATTAAAGTTGAACATCATGGGTGGTAAAGGCCATAAAACATAACTAAAGCAGGATAAAACGTAAAATGTGCTGAAATTCTCAGGCGACTTGCACCGCAAAACTTGCCTTATACCGTGTTAAGAATTGTTTTAGATGCTTTTTGTCCCTTGGCCAACAAGGAGGCAAGACATAGCAGTGGCCATTTACAGAAACAACTCCAAAGTATGAGCTTATTTGCAAAGTCTTGGACGTTGGTTCCCAAGTACAAGTGCCATTGGTGAGATGGAGAATGTCATTTGAAAAACTCTAGAGTGACTGAATGTTAACAAGAGAGAAGATTGAGATATTCCATTTTTCACTGTTCGATTTGACTTAAAGAAGACTTTTCATGTCCTCAGGCACATGCAGGTTTATATACCTGTGAATTCAGCACACTATCGGCTTTCCCATTATGTGCCACGAGGCAAGACATATTGGTGCAGTTACCAATATCTCTTCACTGTCAGAGGGCGCGTTTCTTACACTCTATCCAGGATTTGAGGATCGTCCCTCCTGACAGTACTTTCTATAGCTCCGAGGGGGCGTTGCTTACCTCCAAGCCATGACGTTAACCTGTGAGGAACACCCTCCTCCTGATTGCACTCATCCATAGGCTAGCACTAGGGGTGGAACATTGCTCACAGCTCAGCATCATGGCTGGGCGGGAAGGAACGCCCCCAATGACAGTATAGAGCTATGGACAATACTGTCAGGAGGGGCATTCCTCACAGCCCAGCTAGACTGTCAGAAACGCTCTTCTGACAGTGGACAGGTATCGGTAACAGCACTGATATCTCTTCCCCCAGGGTACATAATGGGAAAGCCAACAGTGCTCTAAATTCAGCACACTGTCGGCTTTCTAGCGGTATATAAAACCCTTTGAGCCCGAGGACATGAAAGGTCCTCTTTAAAGGGGTTTTCCCATAAACATAGCCATATTTAAATGAGTAGATAAGTAAAAATTAAACAGTTCTGCACATATAAATAATTTAAAAATTTTGCACAGTTTTAAAGATTTTTTTTACCCCTGTGTGTCCATCATATGACTATGGACTATCCATCACATGGCCATGGACTGATTTTTATCCACCGGGAGTACACAAAGAATGAATGACAGGAAGCAGAGATTTAAAAAAAACATGAGGAACTGAGACAGGGAACCATATACTGGAAAATGGTATAACTTCTCATTATATAAACAATAACATTTGCTAAAGCTAGACAATCCCTTCAATGACAGACCCCAGATCAGATTCCCAAAACAAATACAGACTCCACACCTGACTCTCTCAATAAATACCTAGGCAAGGCAAAGCATCAGCGCTTGAATTCCTTTCAGAGATTCCGTCCCCAAATCTGCATGAAAATGCGGAGAGAAAAGTCCTGCAAACAGGAATTTTCACTCTCACTTTTTTGGGCAGAAACTTGGTGGACCCAAAGAACAGAAACCTGAGTGAACCTAGAGTAAGCAAATACAGACACAGATCACTCTTCCTAAACAAAGACCCTAAAAACACCCCTAAACAAATATAGACCACAGACAACTTATTAAAGGGGCGATCACACTTGCACCCGAGTAACGCCCGCCGGGTCTCCGTTCTTTTCCTGGGGAAACTGGATAAGGGACGGCTTCCCGGTGGTCAGTTTTAAAACTCATTCATTTGAATGGGGTTTTAAAGCAAACCATTGGTGTCCAAATGCAGCTCTCTGCAGGGAAACTGTTTTTCTTTTTGCATGGACACAAAGCCCTGCATGTCCGACTTTGCGTCTGTGCAAAAAAACACTTTGCGTGCAGAGAGGCTGCATACGGACACCAGCGGTTTGCTTGAAAAACCCATTCTAATGAATGAGTTTTAAAATTGACCGCCGGCAAGTCATCCCCTATCCAGTTTCCCCAGTGAATAGGAAAGAGACCAGGCGGACATGGGAGCTAGTGTGAACGTCTCCTTAAATAGCTGCTAAAGTGATGGGGCCTGTAAGAGCAAAGAAAGATGAGTATTTAGATCAGACGACTGAGAACTTTGCCTTCTAGTTTATTTAGGAACCTTCTGGACATTACAAAAGGAGACAAGTATGCCTTTGTATGATTTATGTATCAAAAAAGCTTAAAGGGATTCTACCACAAAATACATTTTTTTCTCGATTACATGTAGGAATAGCCTTAAGAAAGGCTATTCTTCTCCTACTTTTAGATGTCTTCACCGGGCTGCCGTTTCGTTGAAATCCCAGTTTTCTTCAGCGACACCTCCATCTTCTTCAGGAACCAACCTCTCTACGTGTCATGTTCCAGAGCTGGGTTTCAATCTTGTAGGCCTCGGGTCTTGGGCAGAGCCGACTGAAGAAGACACGCAGAGAGGTGGGTTCCTGAAGAAGATGAAGACATCTCTGGAGAGTTCTCTCGCAGCATTGGCGATGCCCCCAGTGCTGTGTGAGCGCTGGGGCCCGCCCCCAGTGCTGTGAGAGAACTCATTTGCATACCAAAGAAAACCGAGATTTATACTGAACGGTGGCGCAGAGAAGACAACTAAAGGTCGGAGAAGAATAGCCTTTCTTAAGGCTCTTCCTACGTGTTATCGAGAAAAAAAAGCACTTTAATGGTAGAATCCCTTTAATCAAAGGCGAGGAGCTAGTGAAGGCAGTGCACTCCAAACTGTACAAATAAATCAGTGTTCTATGTTCTGACTGATCAAGTAACCATAGAGGATGTCATATTGTTCATTAATTTTCAGTCTGATAAAAACATTAAACAGCAGTGTCAGATTTTTTAATGAAAAGTTAACGAGCCGTTTCATGTCAATATATTGTATTAGGGTTAGATTGATGAATTGAATAAGTTACACTAATTGCAAATGTAAATGAAGAAAAACATAAGCCAATGTATTAAGTGACCTATTTGCACAATCATAGTTTCTTCTCTTCTTAACATTCATATGGAGAAAAAACACAGCTGCTCCTCAGGGTGCCATGAAAACGAAATCGGATTTTTAATCTGTTTTGTAATCATTGCTAAATATTAAGTGCAAACCGTGAAAAGGAATGTTGGGCAGGTGAATAGACTGTTTGCAGAAAATATTTGAGAATACTTTCCTGTAACTTATACTACTGTTATCACACCTTTATATAAAACATTAGATTTTGGCAAGGAATGAATAAAGTTGGACAAACATAAAAGATCAATAAAGGTTAGCGGGAGCCATGAGAAAATAAAGGTCCATGTGTCACACCGTAAAATGTGAGAACATTAGCATTCATACAATGCACTTCATAAATGGACTATGCTATTTAACGGGGTGTCTTGGTTTCAGTAAATAATGCACATAACTAAAACATCTTCCATTTTCTTAGCAAACCTGTAAAGTAATTTCTGCTACCTTATTTGAGATCAGGATATGATACATCCAACACATACATGCACTTTAGCATGTATACAGTATGTTTATATGATTTGGAGGCAAAGCCAAGAAAATCTTCACATGACAGTGATGTTTTTGACAGATCTAACAACCTTTTTGTTTTTACATTTTTGATGTAGCGTTAGTTTTTTAACTGTCAGTGGAAAAAAAAAACAGATGTATTTCATTGATCTCTTGATTTCTAGTGGGTCAGTGAAAATTGCTAGAAAATACACTGTCTACCAATAAGTATTTGCACACCCAGTAAAGTTCTGCGAAGCTGGAGTTATGGTCTGGGGGTCTTTCTCCGGGTATGGACTGGGACCATTGGTCCCAGTGCATGGTAAACTCAACTCCGACACCGATTGCACTATTTTAGATAACAGTGTGCTTCCTACATTATGGCGGTTCTATGGGTCAGACCAATGTTACTTCCAGGATGACAACGCCAGCTGTCATGTAGCGAGGCCTACCATGGCTTGGTACAGTGACAATCAGGTTAACCAACTGGACTGGTCTGCTCAGAGCCCAGACTTGAACCCTATCGAGCACCTCTGGAACGAGTTGGATTGCCAAACTAACGGGTGCAGCAGCCGACCAAAATTGGTGAAAGAACTTACCTGTCTTCTCCAAGCCGAATGGAATAAATTACCACTAGCTGTCATACAAGGACTTGTGGAAAGCCCCGAAGGGTTGAGGCTGTAAATGCCACTCGGACCACAGGTGTCCAAATACTTATTGGTAGACAGTGTAGAGCATGTCTGGCTGTGAAAAACGTACAGTAAAAAAACAGACATGGGAATAGAGCAGTGGTGTAAGTACCCCTGTAGTAGCTGTAATGGCTGCCACAGGGCCCCGCAACCTTAGGGGGGCCTGGCGAGGCCCTGCTTTTTTTTTTTTTTGTAATAGGCTGTTACCTGCTGGAGTAACTCACCAAGTAATGGGCCCTATTTACTTACCGATCCTTGTTTCTGCTCACGGCCGCCTCTGCTTCCCTTTCTGCCATCCAGATGTCCCCATGCATTTCATATCACATCACTGGGGCCCACTGGAGAGAAGAAGGGGAAGTGAAGATGGCTGTGAGCAGGAGTGGGGATCGGTAAGTAAATAGGGCCCATTACTTGGTGGGTTACCCCAGCAAGTAATGGCCTATTTAAAAAGAAAAAAAGCAGCAAGGGCTTACCAGGCCCCCTAAGGTTGTGGAGCCCTATGGCAGACATTAGCATGAGTTAACCCCAACAAATACTGCTATTATTATACTCTGGGGTCTTTTTAGACCCACGTGTATAATGGTTGGAGGCCAAGGGGTAGTGAATGAACATAAAAAACAGTTTTACTCACTTCTCTATAATGATCACAATCTAAAGACTCTCTCTGTCTCTTCTGGACCACCTTCGTCCTTTGTCATGACGGCTGATGAAGGGTTTCTGCTCTTCAGGCATGTAATGCACCTTTTCTGTCACCATCATCAACACTATATTGCCTGTCCTATTCCTAGCCTCGGCTGTATCTGCTGATTTGACCAGCTGCCAGTGGTATCTTTTAGTAGATTGCGCTAACTGCAGAGGTGGCTGTGTTACCATCTTATAATATAGACTGGCCACTTATCTTGGGAGTCATTAGCAATAATATCCATCCACGATGATCATGTCATGGTCAGACGTTTGCTGGGTTGTGTTAGCTCTCAGGAATACATGTATTGACCATAGTATATTGCCAGTGATACATTTTGATGACGGCATAGTAGCGGTCATTATGGTGAATTGTGGCGGTATCATTATTCCATTATGAACTTCTTTCAATTTCTATGATTTATTATGAGAGAATAACCACTCCCTAGTTGTTTTTGACTACAGTCTATCATATAGTACCATGACTGTCCTATCTGGGGCTAATTTATCAACTTTTGCCCTTAAGTGGGTCACTATATTTGCTGTGGGGTTTACATAAGGCTGGGAGAGTTATAGCCAAGTTCATTATCCACAAGTGGGAATCCTTTTATATATCTATGGCATCAGGGTTTATAATTCATTATGGGAGTGCCCGTTACATTGAATAGGTCTGAGTCTGATGCTAGTGATTACTCAGGCAGACATTTTATTGTACTTTTTAATAAAAGTTACGTTTTACGCTAGGGAATTTTTTCAGTGATGCTAGATTGTGACCCGATCCCTACCACCGTCAGTGATTAGTTTGCTAAAAAAGAAATAATGCACCCAGATAGAGATGTCAGATTGTTGCAAAGTATGTCATGTAGTTTAATGTCTGACATATATGAACATTATCACAGGTTGTCCATCAGGTTTCCGCCATTTTAATACTGAAACCAGTAGAGAGAAAAGTTTTCCATGCAGGACTGTTCTCTCTGTCGATTTTCAACGGAATTTTTGCCAGAGAATCTTCCGCAGATGTGAACCTAGTCTTCGACACCATACATTATGCCTCTAAGACTAAAGCCCCATGTTGCGGAAATGCAGCTTTTTTTAGTTGCAGATTTTGTTGCGGTTTTTTGAGCCAAAGCTAGGAGTGGATTGATCAGAAGGTAGAAGTGTAAGAATTTCCTATATATTTCCCATTCCTTTTGTAGCCACTCTTGGCTTTGACTCAGAAAAACGCAACAAAAAAAGCAACATTTCCGCAATGTGGGACCTTAGCCTGAAACTGTATTTGTTTGAGAGGGGATAACAATGAGGCGATAGTTTTTTACACCAATTAGTTAATATACTGTATGTTTTGAAATGTTTAGATCCAACTTATGCTGGAACTCTACAAGGTTTAAGGCCCACGGGACGTAAACGCCGCAATTTGCTTGCAGCGGAAACGCTGCAGGAAAAATCGCGGTGTTGTACAGTGCAGATAAAGTGGATGGGATTCATGTAATCCCATGCCCACTTTGCGGAAAAAAATGCAGTGTGGACACGCTGCGATTTGCAAAGCCGTTGCGGCTTTGCAAATAGCAGCATGTTAATTATATCTACGGAAATGCCAGCGGTTTTCCCGTAGATATAATGGGAAGAGAAAGTCTGCAGAGGAAAATTCTGTGAACTTTCTCTTCAAAGCGCTGCGGAAAGAACCGCAATGCGATCACGCAGCGGTTCTTTCTGCAGCGCTTTAGTGCTGCGATTGCGGCCCGTGGGGCCTTAGCCTTAAATAGTAATAAAAAATTCTATATACTTTCTATAAATTTGTCCTTCATTTGAAATTGTAAGAGCAGGGTCAATAGTTGCTGAGGATGTTCTTAGAGCTTGAAGGTCAAAGGAGCTTTTACCCAAGATGCTCTTTGCACCTTCATGCTTCGAGCCATCTGGTATATTTCCAAAGGTATGACAGTGCTCTCCTGCACCTTGGAATTTTCCTATAATCATTGCTTTTTTGATCAATAAAGTGCTTGAAACAATAAGAGCATCCCTAAGATCAATGACTTCATACATTAAAGCAGAATACAATTACAATTTTGTATGTGTATCTGGAGAAATGACTGAAAGAGGAAACATCTGCTACTAAAATGCTGCAATATTCTTATACAGTTATAACTACAATAGTAATATTTACTAGAAGTAAGATATAATGTAAAGATGTGTTTTGGGCTTCTAGTTTTAACTTACAAATACTGAGCAGAATACTGCAATGTGAACAAAGACTTACACTAATTCCCTTTCCTTCTGTATCCATTACTAGGTTTGGATAAAAAAGAAAACACAGCAAAATCTGCTACATGAGGCCTTAGCCTTAGGCTGGATTCACACCGGCATTGGCTCTCTGTTTGGGGATCCTGTTCCCCTGTCTGCATAAATATCTGATCGTGAGGGAAAAGGGGTGACAAGGAGAACCCACATGGATCAGCTGTTCAGGTCTGCATTCAATCCTCCTGCTGTACAGTGGATGGAGGCATTAGCAGTTAGCTCTATACCCTCTTTGGTGTTTACTATAGCTCAGCTCCAGAACAACTGATCTGAGCCCCCCTGCCGATCAGATATTTATTCGGAGATGGAAAATGACCAGGAACACAGAGACTTAAACTGGGACTTTGTGGAATGGTGTCAGCAGAACCACCTCAGGATTATTGCTGGGAAGACCAAGGAGATGGTGGTGGACTTTAGTAAGCGGAGACGTGCACCAAAACCAGTGGACATCCAGGGGACGGGCATTGAGATAGTCAAGACCGATAAGTACTTGGGTGTGCTTGGGTGTCCTTAATAATAAGCTGGACTGGGATGATCACCTGGATGTGCTGTACAGAAAGGGTCACAGCAGACTCTACCTGCTCAGGAGGCTGAGGGCCTTTGGAGTACAGGAGTCCAGCGTACACTTCTGAGGGCCTTTTTCAACTCTGTAGTGGCCTTAGCCATCTTCTTCAGAGTGGCCTTCTGTGGACTAGCATACCAGACAGGGACCGAAATAGACTTGACAGGCTAGTTAGAAGGGCCAGCTCTGTCCTGGGGAGCCCCACTGGCCCCAGTACAGGTGGTAGGTGACAGAAGGACACTGTCCGTGGTGAGCTCCATGCGGGAGAACAAATCCCACCCCATGTATGAGGCCTGTCAGTGACCGACTGCTTCACCCCAAGTGTGAGAAGGAGCGCTATTGGAGATCCATCCTCCCAACCGCGGTCAGGCTGTATAATCAACATCAGGCTAAGCGAAGATCACTCCACACAGAGAACTAAATGATCCTAAAGTCTTCTTTTTTCTTCATAGTTATTATGACTCCTAGTATCTTTCTATCTGCTATTCTGAGCTTGTATGTGTTCTTTCTTCAACAATATTACTGTATTATCTATGCTGCTGTAACACACTGAATTTCCCCCTGATCGGACTATTAAAGGATTATCTTATCTTATTCTATATTATCTCCTATCCTAAGGAAAATTCATAAATAAAATTCCTGGACACCCCCTTTAAAGCTGGAATCACATATATAATTTAGTACAGGGTTTATATTTTTTTCAGTTTGCCTTAATACTGGACTTAGTTCTGGCTTTGGCTCAAAATGCTTCCTCAAAAACTACATGTGTTTCTAACCTTATAGAAAAACTTGAGGTCTTGTGAATGTTTACAAACTGGCAGGTTTATGTATTTCTGTATTTCAGAGCTGCAAGTCGGTTATGATGACATGGTGGATGTAAGAGGAATGTTACAGAAATCACAAGAGGAAGGTTTAAAGGAACACTAATCTGTAGCACCTTCATTCATCATTCGCTATTTCAACAATGTGTGGGGTGTAGCTCATTTGATGGGTTAACATGGAAGAGACAACTGCAGACAGCATTTCAGACAATGGTGTCAATACGGCGTTGACACTTGTCAGTCACTGGTGTAGCTGCAGGCTAACAATCATTATGTGATTATCAGTAGAGATGAGCGAACACTAAAATGTTCGAGGTTCGAAATTCGATTCGAACAGCCGCTCACTGTTCGAGTGTTCGAATGGGTTTCGAACCCCATTATAGTCTATGGGGAACATAAACTCGTTAAGGGGGAAACCCAAATTCGTGTCTGGAGGGTCACCAAGTCCACTATGACACCCCAGGAAATGATACCAACACCCTGGAATGACACTGGGACAGCAGGGGAAGCATGTCTGGGGGCATAAAAGTCACTTTATTTCATGGAAATCCCTGTCAGTTTGCGATTTTCGCAAGCTAACTTTTCCCCATAGAAATGCATTGGCCAGTGCTGATTGGCCAGAGTACGGAACTCGACCAATCAGCGCTGGCTCTGCTGGAGGAGGCGGAGTCTAAGATAGCTCCACACCAGTCTCCATTCAGGTCCGACCTTAGACTCCGCCTCCTCCGGCAGAGCCAGCGCTGATTGGCCGAAGGCTGGCCAATGCATTCCTATGCGAATGCAGACTTAGCAGTGCTGAGTCAGTTTTGCTCAACTACACATCTGATGCACACTCGGCACTGCTACATCAGATGTAGCAATCTGATGTAGCAGAGCCGAGGGTGCACTAGAACCCCTGTGCAAACTCAGTTCACGCTAATAGAATGCATTGGCCAGCGCTGATTGGCCAATGCATTCTATTAGCCCGATGAAGTAGAGCTGAATGTGTGTGCTAAGCACACACATTCAGCACTGCTTCATCAAGCCAATACAATGCATTAGCCAGTGCTGATTGGCCAGAGTACGGAATTCGGCCAATCAGCGCTGGCTCTGCTGGAGGAGGCGGAGTCTAAGATCGCTCCACACCAGTCTCCATTCAGGTCCGACCTTAGACTCCGCCTCCTCCGGCAGAGCCAGCGCTGATTGGCCGAAGGCTGGCCAATGCATTCCTATGCGAATGCAGACTTAGCAGTGCTGAGTCAGTTTTGCTCAACTACACATCTGATGCACACTCGGCACTGCTACATCAGATGTAGCAATCTGATGTAGCAGAGCCGAGGGTGCACTAGAACCCCTGTGCAAACTCAGTTCACGCTAATAGAATGCATTGGCCAGCGCTGATTGGCCAATGCATTCTATTAGCCCGATGAAGTAGAGCTGAATGTGTGTGCTAAGCACACACATTCAGCACTGCTTCATCAAGCCAATACAATGCATTAGCCAGTGCTGATTGGCCAGAGTACGGAATTCGGCCAATCAGCGCTGGCTCTGCTGGAGGAGGCGGAGTCTAAGGTCGGACCTGAATGGAGACTGGTGTGGAGCGATCTTAGACTCCGCCTCCTCCAGCAGAGCCAGCGCTGATTGGCCGAATTCCGTACTCTGGCCAATCAGCACTGGCTAATGCATTGTATTGGCGTGATGAAGCAGTGCTGAATGTGTGTGCTTAGCACACACATTCAGCTCTACTTCATCGGGCTAATAGAATGCATTGGCCAATCAGCGCTGGCCAATGCATTCTATTAGCGTGAACTGAGTTTGCACAGGGGTTCTAGTGCACCCTCGGCTCTGCTACATCAGATTACTACATCTGATGTAGCAGTGCCGAGTGTGCATCAGATGTGTAGTTGAGCAAAACTGACTCAGCACTGCTAAGTCTCTGCATTCGCATAGGAATGCATTGGCCAGCCTTCGGCCAATCAGCGCTGGCTCTGCCGGAGGAGGCGGAGTCTAAGGTCGGACCTGAATGGAGACTGGTGTGGAGCGATCTTAGACTCCGCCTCCTCCAGCAGAGCCAGCGCTGATTGGTCGAGTTCAGTACTCTGGCCAATCAGCGCTGGCCAATGCATTCTATTAGCCCGATGAAGTAGAGCTGAATGTGTGTGCTTAGCACACACATTCAGCTCTACTTCATCAGGCTAATAGAATACATTGGCCAATCAGCGCTGGCCAATGCATTCTATTAGCTTGATGAAGCAGAGTGTGCACAAGGGTTCAAGCGCACCCTCGGCTCTGATGTAGCAGAGCTGAGGGTGCACAAGGGTTCAAGTGCACCCTCGGCTCTCCTACATCAGAGCCGAGGGTGCGCTTGAACCCTTGTGCAGCCTCGGCTCTGCTACATCAGAGCCGAGGGTGCGCTTGAACCCTTGTGCACACTCTGCTTCATCAAGCTAATAGAATGCATTGGCCAGCACTGATTGGCCAGAGTACGGAATTCGGCCAATCAGCGCTGGCCAATGCATCCCTATGGGAAAAAGTTTATCTCACAAAAATCACAATTACACACCCGATAGAGCCCCAAAAAGTTATTTTTAATAACATTCCCCCCTAAATAAAGGTTATCCCTAGCTATCCCTGCCTGTACAGCTATCCCTGTCTCATAGTCACAAAGTTCACATTCTCATATGACCCGGATTTGAAATCCACTATTCGTCTAAAATGGAGGTCACCTGATTTCAGCAGCCAATGACTTTTTCCAATTTTTTTCAATGCCCCCAGTGTCGTAGTTCCTGTCCCACCTCCCCTGCGCTGTTATTGGTGCAAAAAAGGCGCCAGGGAAGGTGGGAGGGGAATCGAATTTTGGCGCACTTTACCACGTGGTGTTCGATTCGATTCGAACATGGCGAACACCCTGATATCCGATCGAACATGTGTTCGATAGAACACTGTTCGCTCATCTCTAATTATCAGACATGGCTTTGTTTAGCTCTTTTGGTTTATTTTTTGTATTTTTACGTCTGAAACTTTTAGTGTATTTTATAGTACGAAAAAAGAAATAATACATATAGAGATATAGTATGAATTGGTAAAAATAATTTAAATACACTTATATATGTTCACACGGCGGAATCTGCATTCCGCGTGCCAACATTCCGCGCGGCTAGCTGCGATGGGATGCCGGCATCCCATTGCGGCATTCCGCTCCGGATTAGAAAATGAATGGGCCTAATCGGGAGGGAGTCTCTCGCTGAGAACCCCGCGGCTGAGTCAGCTGCAGAATCCGTGGCAAAGAAGGGTCATTTCGCTTCTTTTTTACGCTACAAGCCAGATTGCACATCAAAATCTGCTGCCAAAAAACTCTGTGTGAACAGACCCTTTTATGATATTGAAACACAATTTTGTGACCACTATAACACTCTTCTTAGGGCGGGTTCACACCTGCACCCGGTCTCAGCTTTCAGGTTTCCGTCTTCTGCCCGAGAAACTGGACAGGAGACGGAAACTGGCAGTCAATTTCAAACCCATTCATATGAATGGGTTTGCAAAGTGTCCGCCCATTAGCGTCTTCTGGTCTCCGCGGTGAAACCGTTTTATTTTAACCGGACACAAAGTCGGACATGCAGGACTTTGTGTCCGGTTACAAAAAAAAATTGTTTCGCCACGGAGACCACAAAACGCTCACAGGCGTTCATGGGCGGTCACTGTCTGCCAGGTTTCCGTCTCCTGTCGACAGAAGATGGAAACCTGAAAGCAGAGATTGGGGCACAGATGTGAACCCGCCCTTAGTCACTTGGGGCTTCTGTTTAAAAAGCATGGTAGTGACCATGGTCATGGAACAATACTGTGATACATGAAGTACAGTAAATCGGTTTTCTGAAATTCTCTCAGACTTCAGAAGACCTGCTCAATTGTGACTTTTATCAACTTTTACTTCAAATAAAGGTTAATGAGTGATGTCTTCTAAATTATAATTCTGACATATCCTCCATACTTCTCAGGTTCTCAGTAGACATTCAAAGACACTTGGAGAAATGTATTAAGATTGGCGTTCTGTACCCCAGTCTTAATCCCTTCCCACCATCTCAATCCAAACATCCCTGCCCTGGTTCAACTTGGTCTCTGTTCCACCAACTTTTTTAGAAAGTGGAAAGTGGTGCACAAAGGAACAATTTAGTGTATCTTTGGTGCAAGAAAGGGTCATGCACAAAAGAGCTAACACATTTAGTCCCATTTGTACCAGAAAACTGATATAGAGTAATTTTTTTCCAACAACTTTTCTGCATGACATAGTTTATATATACATGACATGATAGATCCAGCTGTTAGAGAATACTGGTTCCCTTGCTTAGATCCAGCTGGTGTAGGGAGTCTTATAGGGAGGTGCTTTCTTCCAGAAGGAGGAAAACTGTCTCACTAGTGTCATCTCTAGGAAGCCAACCTACAGGTAGCAATAGAGACAGCCTTGAGACATAAAGATTTCAGAAAGCTCGGAAATACCAATATAAAATCACTAACCTTTTCAGACTTATACAGAGATGCATTGGATGCAGAATTCAGGGGTACTGATTTTCTTACAGTTGGTGCAATGAGTCTTACAGTCTTACTTGGGAAAACACAGAATGAATTAAATCACATTAGTTAGGAAAGTTAGCGAGGTTTTTCATTAATTTCCAGTTTACTACGATAACTGACTATATGTTTCAGCTTCTTAAGTCTGTTTGAAGTATTGCTATGAGTCGTCTGGCTGCTATTTCGGTATCAATTTCAGCACCTCAGGCCTGTACTCTATATGAAAATGAATTAGTGAACATATTGTTTTAGGCTATATTTTCTTCTATAGTCTTGGAATTCACAACTTACAAATCTATTTCCAGAAAGCCATTGAATCACTTTAGAATTTCTTCTTAGAGAGGTCAAAGAGGTTTCCACAAAACAAATAACCTTAAAAAGGTAGAGTGCCTAAGGTACATGGTGTGGACTTCTCCATTCAATGCCAATGACAGTCTTCTCCTTAAACCTTTGGAAATCCTTTAATTATCGCGATTATGGTACACTTAACCCTGAAGACAACCATCTTGACTTTGTTTTTAATGGATATCCCTAAAAATTTAGTTAAGACTGCATGTGGTTGAAAATAGAAAATAGGAGACTTAAAGTATTATAACTAATTTTTCCCTAATTATATAAAATACTATTTTAATGATGAAGTAAAGACCTATGTCTGTCAAATGATTGACAAGAGGTATTTGCTATCAAACCATCCTGTTTGAACAGGTTTTTATGTGCCAGTATTATTCATATGTATTAGCAAAATTAAAATATGAAATGATATAAAGTCAACTAGCAAAATAAAAAAAACCTTAAGATGTCTAATTGTCCTAATCTGAGATATAATATATTTACTGTATTTAAAGGGATTCTACCATTAAAACATTTTTTTTGTGGCTAAGACGTCGGAATAGCCTTTAGAAAGGCTATTCGTCTCTTACCTTTAGACGTGGTCTCCGCAGCGCCGTTCCTTACAAATACCGTTTTTTACCGATATGTAAATGAGTTCTCCAGCAGCGATAGGGGGTGGGCCCTAGTGATCAAACAGTGATGAGGGCGTCCCCACCGCTGCCAGAGAAGTGTCTCTAAGCGCCGCCTCCTTCTTCGTCCGCCGCGTCATCTTCAATGTCTTCCGGCGCAGGCTCGTAACTCCTAGCAGAGCAGAGCAGACTGGGCAGGCGCACAGGTCACAGGAAAATGGCTGCTTGCACAGTATTGTTAGCACCCATTTTCCCGTGGCTTGTGCGCCTGCGCAGTCTACTCTGCTTTGCTAGGTTACAAGCCTGCGCCGGAAGAAGACATTGAACATGACGCGGCGGACGAAGAAGGAGGCAGCATTTGGAGACACTTCTCTGGCAGTGGTGGGGACGCCCTCATCGCTGTTTGAGCGCTGGGGTCTGTCCCCATTGCTGCGAGAGAACTCATTTACATACCGGTAAAAACCGATATTTCTGAGGAACGGCGCGGCAGAGACCACGTCTAAAGGTAAGAGACGAATAGCCTTTCTAAAGGCTATTCCGACGTCCTATCCACAAAAAAAAGTTTTAATGGTAGAATCCCTTTAAAGGAAATGTCTTCCCAACACAACTTATTTTGAGACCAAGTTTTTAAGCTAAACATATATATATATATATATATATATATATATATATATATATTCTTTATTTTTTGTATTGTATTATATATATATATATATATATATATATATAATATTATGTATTTGTATTTTTAAGTGCTACCTTCTGTAATTTTCACTCTAAACACTAAGCCTAGTAATAGACAAGTATCTGCCAATTCTGTAAGGGTTTTCTTTGCAGAAATCACTTCTTTTACATCACTGACAAAACTGAAAACATATTACAATAAAAAATAACATCTCTATAGATAATTCCACTGGCTCATCATTGTATCCACCCCTGACAGTAAATGATGTCATAGTCTATTTTCTCCTCCCTGCATAGAGCTAGAAAACCATAGACAACAATGAATTGGCTCCAGAATATTGGTGCCTTTGGTCTCAAACCTGGTACAAGTCTCAGTTAAAGAGAGCAGAGTGAGACTCAGGAAACTGGAAATCCCCCATGGTCACATACACAAAATAGTGCAATCACAAAATAAAATGAGAAAAAAGTGACATATTTCAATATTTGGATTTAATAAATATATAAAAAAGAGGTAAAATATATATCCTAGGATATCCTATAAATACCCAAGATCGGAATATCTCACAATGGTTTTACAGAAATTTTGTGCCACATTCTACGTTACTATAAGATACAAGACTCCGAACCATAAATGTAGAGGTGTAGCTAAGGTTTATTTCCTGTAGGACTATCAGGACTTTAGGCTTTCCTTTGCCATCACCTACACCACCCAGCAGCTAGGGCACATGATTTGTCAGTCACCCTGTTTGGCCTCATGTGTACTTACATCTCAGTGACTAATATTTAAGACATTCCCCTATGGTTGAGTAGATTTTGCTAGAAATAATGTATGGAAATATCATAATAGTGAGAAACCCCTAAAGCATAAGGCAGACTGATGTAAACGTATAAAGTCAGCATGAATACTGTTATTCTAGTGAACCTTTAAGTAAAAATATAAAAGATCTAGAAACTGATGAATTATATGACAACTAGATAAGCTAGGCAATGTAGTTCAACATGACCAATGGATTAAATGAATATTGCACATTCAGGGGATTTTTCATTCCTTTTAGAGAAGTCAATGGACTGCCCAGTTTATGGATTATTTTATGCATTAGCACTTGAAAAAAACTAAGGCCTGGTTCACATCTGCATTTGGTACTCTGTTCGAGGAGTCCCCAAACGGAATACCGAATGTATTGACAAGCGGTGAGCAATGAAATCACACAAACCCCACAGACTATAATGGGGTCTGTGTGTTTTCCGCACGGTGTCCGCACGAGTCATGCGGAGAGAAAAGTACTTCAAGAACTACTTTCCTCTCCGCATGACTCATGCGGATACCGTGCGGAAAACAAACAGACTCCATTATAGTCTATGGGGTCCGGGTGCTTTCATTGCTCACCGCTTTTTAATGCGTTCAGTATTCCGTTTTGGGCGAGTCCCCAAGCAGACTCCCCAAACAGAATATCGAACACAGATATGAACCAGACCTAAGTTCAAAAACTGTAAAGATAACTATTTACAGCAATTTTATAGTAGACCCTATGACTCACGCTATCCAGATGACTAGAAATTCACTTTCATTCTTATTTTTTTATCCTTGACATTTCCAACTATACATCGTTTAGGAATCATCTTACGTATTTGGTATACATGGAGCCAACAAGTCACCAGTAAACATTTCTACACTAAAGCGCAAGCGGCCATTTTTCCAATTTTCAATGAGTTAAGACTAGAGATGAGCGAACACTAAAATGTTCGAGGTTCGAAATTCGATTCGAACAGCCGCTCACTGTTCGAGTGTTCGAATGGGTTTCGAACCCCATTATAGTCTATGGGGAACATAAACTCGTTAAGGGGGAAACCCAAATTCGTGTCTGGAGGGTCACCAAGTCCACTATGACACCCCAGGAAATGATACCAACACCCTGGAATGACACTGGGACAGCAGGGGAAGCATGTCTGGGGGCATAAAAGTCACTTTATTTCATGGAAATCCCTGTCAGTTTGCGATTTTCGCAAGCTAACTTTTCCCCATAGAAATGCATTGGCCAGTGCTGATTGGCCAGAGTACGGAACTCGACCAATCAGCGCTGGCTCTGCTGGAGGAGGCGGAGTCTAAGATCGCTCCACACCAGTCTCCATTCAGGTCCGACCTTAGACTCCGCCTCCTCCCGCAGAGCCAGCGCTGATTGGCCGAAGGCTGGCCTATGCATTCCTATGCGAATGCAGAGACTTAGCAGTGCTGAGTCAGTTTTGCTCAACTACACATCTGATGCACACTCGGCACTGCTACATCAGATGTAGCAATCTGATGTAGCAGAGCCGAGGGTGCACTAGAACCCCTGTGCAATCTCAGTTCACGCTAATAGAATGCATTGGCCAGCGCTGATTGGCCAATGCATTCTATTAGCCCGATGAAGTAGAGCTGAATGTGTGTGCTAAGCACACACATTCAGCACTGCTTCATCATGCCAATACAATGCATTAGCCAGTGCTGATTGGCCAGAGTACGGAATTCGGCCAATCAGCGCTGGCTCTGCTGGAGGAGGCGGAGTCTAAGGTCGGACCTGAATGGAGACTGGTGTGGAGCGATCTTAGACTCCGCCTCCTCCAGCAGAGCCAGCGCTGATTGGCCGAATTCCGTACTCTGGCCAATCAGTGCTGGCCAATGCATTCTATTAGCCCGATGAAGTAGAGCTGAATGTGTGTGCTTAGCACACACATTCAGCTCTACTTCATCAGGCTAATAGAATGCATTGGCCAATCAGCGCTGGCCAATGCATTCTATTAGCTTGATGAAGCAGAGTGTGCACAAGGGTTCAAGCGCACCCTCGGCTCTGATGTAGCAGAGCCGAGGGTGCACAAGGGTTCAAGTGCACCCTCGGCTCTCCTACATCAGAGCCGAGGGTGCGCTTGAACCCTTGTGCACACTCTGCTTCATCAAGCTAATAGAGTGCATTGGCCAGCGCTGATTGGCCAGAGTACGGAATTCGGCCAATCAGCGCTGGCCAATGCATCCCTATGGGAAAAAGTTTATCTCACAAAAATCATAATTACACGCCCCAAAAAGTTATTTTTAATAACATTCCCCCCTAAATAAAGGTTATCCCTAGCTATCCCTGCCTGTACAGCTATCCCTGTCTCATAGTCACAAAGTTCACATTCTCATATGACCCGGATTTGAAATCCACTATTCGTCTAAAATGGAGGTCACCTGATTTCGGCAGCCAATGACTTTTTCCAATTTTTTTCAATGCCCCCGGTGTCGTAGTTCCTGTCCCACCTCCCCTGCGCTGTTATTGGTGCAAAAAAGGCGCCAGGGAAGGTGGGAGGGGAATCGAATTTTGGCGCACTTTACCACGCGGTGTTCGATTTGATTCGAACATGGCGAACACCCTGATATCCGATCGAACATGTGTTCGATAGAACACTGTTCGCTCATCTCTAGTTAAGACGAAACACATTTTGTTTATGAAAATCTGCCTTTGGGTTCATAGTAAGTCAAATACAATTGCTGTGAACTGTACGGATAGAAAACATGGGCGGTTGTATAATCACATCCCGATGTATTGAGAGCAAGCTCTAAACAAAGTATACATGTTTTTATTTCATTTTATGCACTTTTAACCTTTGTAGAAAATGCTAATAATCTCTCTTCAAGGTATTCCAAGTAATGATGTAAAGAGAAGCAAATGATTTCTTCCAGGGTGATCTAATTATATTTCATTTATCTTATCCACGTCTAAGCCTATTAAGTGAGTCAGTACCGTCCATCTACAAGACCCCGAAGGCAATACCGAAATACAATAATATTTGTTTAGAGGGCAGAGTAAGACCTCCTACACTGCTATTTCTTGTAGGCTATAGAGTGGTAAATCCCATGTCTATAAATACTTTACAGGCATGCTTACTACTTATCAAAAGCTTCTTCTGTTGTTGTTTAATATGGTTCCTTATATCATTGAGATTAATCACATCCAGAGGTCCATTCTCTTCCAGTAGCTCCCAATGGGATTTGGAGCGTGTTTAAGAAAGCACTGACTATTGTTATTTTCCATAGGTTAACTTTAATTTCCATCTGGCTTTCATTAGCTGTGATTTAATGTTTACGGCGGTCCAATAGAAACATATATATATATATCGCCGATGTAAACATTTTCATAAAGGTATGTGCTTTCATTTGTATAGTACAGATCTGAACTCATCTGGAATGGAATACAAAGAATTTGGACAATGTTAAAAGTTCACGTACTGTTATAGGGTAACATTTCCAGATCCTGACTTATGTTTTTCATTGCATTACACAGTGCTTCACTCTGATAGATATACAAACATACAAGTATGCAATTCCTTGGTTTTCCTTGGAAAAGTTTAAAAACCTAAGGGAACTTTAACATTTTGCTTGTTTACATACTTTAATAGTACGTCACTAACTAGTGAATGCCTGTGTGTTCCCTATAAATGCCCTTGTGCACTGCTTTTACTTATATTACATAAACACACAGAATACATATTGTGAGAAAGTGAAGGGTGTGTTGGGGGAGGACAGGTATGTTCCAGCCAGGCAGCTAAAAGGTGTTTGGTAAAGATCCACACCAGGGAGGTCAACTGACTAATCAAGGCCTGATATTAGGTTGTGTGTAGTGTTAGGAGTGTGGTACCAAAATGACAGAGCTGACCTGTCTAAACAGCACCTACAAACCAGGTACTGTGCCAACCGTTGTTGTTACCAGAGTGAAAGTCTGGCAGCCAGGCTCCTGTATAGTCAGAGAGCATTTTCTTATGTTTAGTTAGTTCTCAGCCAAGAAGGCTTTGGTTTTGTGTGTTTGTGCCTTTGCAAATGCACCTCAAGTGAAAATAAACACTGAACTTTAGTGTAACCCAGTCTCTGTGTCCCTGTTTCATGCACTGCTACCAAGAATCTACCTGAGTGATTCCCCACAATATAAAGAACAACTCTAGGAAAAAGACAAAAGATAAAGTCTCCCCTTTATCCCAAAAGTTTATTATTATTATTATTATTATTATTATTATTATTATTATTATTATTATTATTATTATTATTATATTCCTGCGCTGTATATTGGTGCGTTGATTATCTTTCTAGGAAAAATCCTGGTTGTCTTCAATTTCTATTGCTAGAATAGATCACTGATCACTGGATCACTGACATCATTCAGTATAGCGGAAGAAGACTGAAGAAGATGAGGAGCCATCCTGGATGCCACCGTGAAGCCTAGGAGAGGTGAGTCAGGCTCTTTTCTTTGTTTACTTACCATCCCTGGACCTTCATTTATTATATTCTGAGATGAGAAGAGGCCCCAGAATAAAATAGTGGTTTGTGAGCGGCAATAAATTTAGCTCTTTACGAATCTGTTAACTCAACTCTAGTCTCTAGTCTAGTGTTATTACAGCATATATCTGGAATTTTGTCACTGAAAGGGCCTATAGCCTTATGATAAATGTAAGTGTGAAGAGTCATCAAGGAGGATGTACTCTCTCCCAACTAGTATAAAATTGTGTTTGCTTATGCAACAACAAAGTGGTCCTTGACCAGAGACTAAAGTTGAGTTAACAGGTTCGTAAAGAGCTAAGTTTATTGCTGCCCACAAACCACTATTTTATTCTGGGGTCTCTTCATGAAGTGGATGGGAGTAGTAGTCTGTCATGGTTAAGTTCATGGCGGCTATAGTCTCTATCAGGACCTCTGGCACTCCTGTGCTGGCACAGAAATAAGGGCATTTGCAATGTAGATATTGATGTTAGAAATCCTCATAATCCATGGTTATGTCTCCTTCCTGATGGGGTGCCCTTGATGGTGAAAATGCAGGGCTAAGAACCAAGGAGACAGCAGACAATGGTGAATGTGACTCACATTTCTTTACTGTGACTTTCTGTTTTCAAATTTATTTTATTTTAGATTTCTTAATGTTATTTAATGTATAAACTATATCAACAATTAACACCACATGGGGTCAAAAGTAAGTGAACACGTCTATACAGAGACATTGATACATCAAAAAAGAAGATATCAGAGATAACATAATAACTAAACAATACATTCAGATCCCACATGGGGAAAACAGAGGTGAAAACTGAAGATCTTGTCAATTTCATGGTTCTTTTTATCTGTATTAACAGTGTGGCAATGTAGCCTGAAAGTGATGTGGACCAGTCGAGCAATTGGAGTTTAGAAGACGTCCTTCAGAAACAAAGGCAGATCAGGAAAAGTTCAGAATAGCATACACAGATCTCCAATGCCATGGACTCCTAGTCTCCAAATACCTGTGTCTAATGTTGGTTTCCCAACTACAGAGTTCCTCAAAATGGTAGACCTGAGTAACATTATCTCTCCATTGCTAAAGTGCTGGTTGTATCTTCTATCACCTTGAGTGGAAGAAGACAAGGTGGAGGAAGATTGGTTTGCTGCATATCCCCTTCATTTCTTCCTGAACTGCTTCCCAAAATGAGGAAACCTTACGGCATGAGGCTGTATCCTGGCATGGCCTCTCCAGGAGTCACCAAAACTGAAGAGATTAGCTCTGAGGAAGACGAGTGTTCTGTGTTACCAAATGAGGAATTTAAATTAGTTCTGTATCTTAACACATCTAGAAAAGTCATGAGATCATGTGAGTATATTTTTTTTATATCTAAATCAGAAAATTATCTACTAATCTTGCCTTTCCACTCTATTACATGGTATGGTTTAGGAATGGCAAACTTCAATAGAAATTTAGAGTAAATGTTGGGACTGTGGAGGTAGGAAACTTTTCTAGACAGTCTGGTTTTCTAAGGGAGAGCTTGATGCTACAAAAGAAAGCTCTAATAGTGAGGTAGAGTGTAGAAAGGAAATATCTTTAACCTTTTCAGAGGGAGGGGTACGGATTGGATCTTCACTTCCTTATAATTAGATGCAATTTTATAGATTGGAATGTGCAAGAGTTGAGTCAATTGGAAAACTAATTCCTTCGAGGGTTGTTGTGTCCATAGTGGAATCAGTCTTTTTTGCATGAGTAAAGATGGTCCAAAGTCTTTCATGAAACTTAAAGGCAAGGTCTTGACAAAATTTAATCACAGTCCTTGTGATGTCACTGAGGACTGTGATGACTATGGACCACAAATGTGAAAGGATTTTAGGAGATAATAGATGCCTTTTTAGGTCTATGTGGATGGCAGGTCTTGAGGGTAAGGTTAGATTAGTTGGTAAGGGCCAGATAAGTTGCTTTGTAGTATCTGTGAAGATCAAGTTTAGCAAAACCTCTGACATTTTCTCTGCCACAAAAAGAAAGCAAATAAGCTACAAATTGAACTAACCCTTTCCCGAAATCCACTGTAATAATACGGCAGATTCCGAGTGTTTAAAGATGGCGGTCACTTGGGAGCCGGGCCGCCACCATAGTCATTGGGTGTCTGCTGTTTTATACACTGGGTGTCTGCTGTATAAAACAGCAGATACCCAGCGTTAATGTCTGAGATCGGTGCTCACAGTTTGCAGCTGGTGTGGCCACACCTTGAACACACTAAAAAAAACTTGAAATACTATGCAAATGAAATAGTTGGTGCACTAGGGATGGGTCTTCAGTGGCCTAGAGTACTCTTGCTGCTCAAACCCCTACCATATCCTGCCCATGCCACCCCATGCAATGAGAGTTGATCCTCCCACTGCTATGATATTACCAATCATACTTGAGCAGAAAGAGCAGTGCTCTTAGGCCTGAAACTCCCCCTTAGTGCACCAGCTGCCTCATTTACATAAGACTTCAAAGTTGTTTTCCTTCAAATTTATAAATGGGATATACATAAAGTATATTGTGTATTACTGTAACATGCTCTGTAACACAATGGTGGCTGCTGAATATACTTTGGGGAGGTGGTAAACTCACTTTAAACTGCACTAAATTTTTCAAAGTGTCTAGCAACAATGTGACAAAGAAATAAACATATCAAAAAATATAAGTGAGGGCCCTGCTCACAAGAGCTTAAATTCTATGAGTAGGTAGAGGGCACAAGAGGTCAAAGGGCTGGTTTTCTACAATGGTCCAGCCATCTTTTAATAAAAAAGGTTGTGTAACTGAAGCTGTATGAACCCATCACCAGCTGGTATCTGTGAATAATCAGATACTAAATGCAAGGAGTGTAGTGTAACTTCTAGATGGAGAGGACAGGATCTGAGGAACAAAAGTGGAAGGATAAAAAGAGTTATTGTTCTACACCTCTGTACACTACACGGTGCTCAGGTCACGTGATAAGCCTCACCAAACAGATTTGATTTTAGAGCAGTTTTGAAGCTGCTGTAGTTGGGGATTAATCAGATTGTCCAGGGTAAAGTGTTCCAGAGCACTGGTGCAGCTCGAGAAAAGTCTTGGAGATGGGAATGGGATGTTCGGATAACAGAAGATGAAAGTCTAAGGTCGTTGGCAGAATGGATAGGGCGATTAGGGTGGTATACAGTGACAAGAGAGGAGATAAAGGGGGTGCAGTGCTATGGATGGATTTGTAGGTAAGAGTGATAATTATATGTTATATTCTGTGATGGATGGGTGACCCAAGGTAGATGTGTCTGTCTACTGGTTTGCCAGAAAGATGAGTCTGGTGGCAGCATTCACAACAGATTGTAGAGGAGCGAGTTTAGTAAGAGGAAGCCCAATTATAAGAGAATTGCAATAGGGAAGACAAGAGAGAATCAGAGCAACAATGAGGGGTTTTGATGTTTTCACGGTGAGAAAAGGGCAAATTCTAGAGATGTTTTGAGGTGCAGGTGGCAAGAACAGGCAAGTGTCTGAATATGTGGGGTGAAGGTGAGATCCGAATCAAATACAACCCCAAGACAGTGGGCATGCCGCCTTGGTGTAATAGTAAGGCCACGGACAGAAATGGAGATATCAGGGTTAGGTCGGTTAGAAGATGGAGAGAACACAAGAAGTTCAGTTTTTGAAAGATTCAATTTCAGATAAAGAGAAGACATGATGTTAGAGACAGCAGAGAGAAAGTCACTGGTGTTTTGTAGTAGAGCAGGGGTGATGTCACGGGATGAAGTACTGTATATAGTTGGGTGTCATCTGCCTAAAGATGGTATTAAAAGCCAAATTTGCGAATGGTTTGTCCAAATGAGTCTGTACAGAGAAAATAGGAGAGGGCCTAGGACTGAGCCTTGAGGATCCCCAAGAAGAAGAAATAGCACCCACGAATGATACTCTAAATGAGCAGTCAGAGAGATAGGAAGAAAAACCAAGAGAGAGCGTTATCCCTGAGGGCAATAGAATGGAGCATAGTGAGGAGGAGTTTGTGGTCTACAGTGTCAAATGCTGCCGAGAGATCCAGAAGAATAAGTAGTGAATAGCTTCCATTCATTCCTATGGGTGCGTGCTATTCGAAACAGCTGTTTCGAATAGTACTCGCTCATCTCTAGTAGTGAATAGCTTCCTTTAGATTTAGCCATAAAGAGCTTTTTGGAGACCTTTACGATGGCCATTTCTGTAGGGTGTAGTGCACAAAAACCTGATTGTAAGGGGCCCAGAGGAGAGTTCTCAGCGAGATAGCAGATTAGGTGGGAATAGACCAGGCGGTCCAGGAGTTAAGAGATAAAGGGGAGGTTAGAGGCAGATCAGTATTTAGCAGCACAGGACGGGTCAAGGGAGGGTTTTATCAGTAGTGGGGTTATGACAGCATGTTTTAAGGAGGAGGAAAAGATTCCAGAAAAAAGAGAGGTCAAAAATTATATTACGGCGAGCTGTAACAGTAGGGGACAGAGACCGGAGGAGGTGTGATGGGATAAGGTCAAGTAGTGGGGCGAGAAGAAGAAAGGAGCAGGGAGATTTCTTCTACTGTTACTGGGTCAAATAATGAGAGTTCACAATGAGGAGCAAATGGAGGGAAGGGGACTGATGCCACTTGGAGATTGGGTTATTTCCTGACTTATGTTGTCGATTTAGTCTTTAAAATACGTGGCAATGTCTTGAGCACTGAGGTCTGTGACAGATACGCACACCCTTGGCGTGAGGAGGGTGAAGAAGGTGTCAAAGAGTCATGTAGGGTTATTGGAGAGAGAAGAAAATGATTTTTTGATGCAAAAAAAACTCCAGAATTCTAGTGCTTATTTATTAGTTTATCTGCCCCAATGTGAACTCTTTGTGTAGATTTACATATGGAAAATCAGTAAGAAATGACAGTGCCAGACTCTGTTCACACAGCCATCACACATCACGTCTGTATTATATGTACCGTATTATAGCTGCAAACCCCCTCCTGACAACAGGTCAAATGACCTGAACTTACAGCATCGTAGGGATCTAAGTTTGGGTCATTAGACAAGCAGTCAGAATGGGATTTGTGCTTGTAATTTGGTTTCTATAATATGGATTTATTATGGCCGTGTGAATCCAACTTCAGTCATGTGGATGAAATTTAAACAAATCTGATCCACATGTTGAAGAACTGCCATGTTGCAGCATGTCCATCTATAAAAAGAGAATTACATACTGTACATTTCAATGTAGAGAAGTGAAATCGCCAGTGAATTCACAGCAAAATATGCATTTATAGGATATGGATTTGCAGCAAATTGTTCTGCCACATGCACCTACACTTAGGCTAGAGCCCCACTTTGTGGAAACGCAGCTTTTTTCATTGTAGATGTTGTTGCATTTTCTGAGCCATGGGAAAGACCGTGGCAGCAATGCATTGGGGTTATTCCCGCAGCACTTTGCACAGAAAGTTTACAGAGGTTTCTTATGCAGACTTTCTGCTTCTATTATACCTATAGGAAAACCGCCAGCGTTTCCGTAGGTATAATTGACAAGCTGTGATTTCCAAAATCGCAATGGTTTTGGAAATAGTGCTAGTAACAATGCCCTTATGTAATATGGCTACCCTGAATAGTAATATTATTAGACAGAGCCGGCCTCAGTGCCCCCACAACACAATACACAGAATTTTCTCCCTTGCTCCTTCTTACTTCCCAAACTATTCAGCAGCTGCTCACCTATAATTCCTTTTTCCTGTCCAGATCTCTGAAATCAGAACCATAACACTTGGGAGGTCCGGCACTGATAGACATGTTGATATGTTGGAATAATCTCTGCAGTTCAGTGCCTCCAAAGCTCTGCCTAATACCTCCGCACATTGGCGGTAATATCTGCATAATACTAATTGTGAAACTGTGCCAGAAATAAATCTTTCACTTGCCCGGAAACAGTGGACGTAGCAGCGCACAAGGTGGCGGAACGTTTCTCCGATTTTCCAAGCCATAATACAATTGCAATTAAATAATATAAATAACATGTAACAAAAATAAATAAGCAAACAGCAAAAATCTGCGGACTGCACACATGAAATAGGCTTAGCTGTTAACTAGCTGTTTTATTGGGGAATTGAGACACTCGGATTACTCCCTCTAGGCAGGTAATAGGAGAATGATCTTCAGAAATAAAGCTTCTATTCATTTAGTTATGTGAACATCTAAACTACAGGGAGTGCAAGTTCCCCCAGTCAATGAACTGTTGTTTGATAAGGATATATCTTTCAGTGAATGATGATTATGAGATATGCGCTTCTCAATGACCATTTTGCATTAGATGTTGTGATTACTGCAAAATGAGGATTTTCTTTTTATTTCCTTTTGGATTGCAACGCTAACACATTTTATGTTACTTTTTGTATATATGGGAATGTCGTATCTTCTACAATTATACTCACCTGTAATCCTGTGGCTTAGCAGATGTCTTGAATTTCAGAACACATACAAAGCACTGCTTGTGGAGGAGCATTGTGGTCCATGAAGAGCAGACAGAATATACTTTGATAATGAAAATAAATATATATATATATATATATATATATATATATATATATATATATAAATAGATAGATAGATAGATAAATAGATGCATATATACCACCCCCTCATACTTTATATACATAACGTCTGAGATTTATATTTGGGAAGTATGTGAATGCTGGGGGACTGATCTCACCATTCAAAGCACTGTATGTCCGATGCTTAGCTGCATCGGGAGCGAGCACGCAAGGCCAGCGGCATAGAAGCGACGTCATCTCGCCGCTGGCTTTGCATATGTAACCACGCCCACCAATGATGCAAGAAACCAGGAAGAAAGAAGATTTTACAGCAGCGAAGACTGGTGAGTATGCGAATTGGGAATACCCCTTTAAGACTCCCATCAAAGCTTTCATAGTAGTCCAAGGACAGAGGAGAATCTGAGTATATGAGGGCTGACGGCTTGAACTCCTACTGTTCATGAGAGCTTTGAATCACAATTTTGAATGGAGCAACTGTTCGCACATCTTGCTTCAGTCTATTCATTTCAAGCTGACTGCTGGAGATAGACACTTGCTGTTTTTTAGTTCCATATTAAATACTACATTTAGGGTTGCCACCTTTACTACCAGATAAAAAGGCCTTTTGATTTGGTGGGGGAGAGGCAATGGCTTCACATTTACTATTTAATATCCCTGTGTTTCAGACCCCAGAGTATAATAATCGGAGACCAAGGGGGGAGGGGGGCACAAACATAAAAAACCCTTTTACTTACCTATCCCTGGCTCCACTGCACTACTTGGTCGTGTCGGCCATCTTCAATGACGTCCGGGGCGTCACATGACCTGGGACACAGGCTCTGGTCATGTGACATCAGGGATGTCACACAAGTAGACCCAAAGCCTGCCTGGAGCCCGGAGAGGTAAGTAACACTGTTTTTTATTTTCCCTCACCTCTCCTGGTCCTCCGATCATTATACTCAGCGGTCTGAAAGTGGGGTCCGCGGACATCCCTGCCAGGATCAGTAAGTAAATAGGGCTGTTACCGTCTGGAGTAACTCCAGCTGGTAACGGCCTAGTAAAAAAAAACAAAAAAACGTAGCGGTAGCGACTGTTGCTGGGCACCTAATGTCCCGGGGCCTGTGGCAGCTGCTACCCTGGTAGATACGCTCCTGATATAGGGATCTTTGGTGGTTATGGGGTTTATTTCAGCATCCTTGATGGTCCTGCAGAGCATTACTTTCTTGTATATATAACAGAGGCCGGAGCGGGGAGGGTTAGAGTGTTCTGTCACAATATAATGTGGTGTCTGATAACATTGAGGCGAGAGCTTTCAGGGCAGGAGCAGACACATTTAATATTATTACTGGACTCCTGGTACCAACTAGTGGTCAGATAGGCTGATCTCCGGTATTGCCAGTTGCTAACACCAATAGTACTGAAATAAATCCTTATCACAAGCTTACATTTAGAATGTATGAGGCCTCTATTGTACTTAAAATAAGAGTCATATTTGTGCATACTAAGTTCATAACTTAAACATTTCCAACAAACTAAGATGTAATGTTCCATTCTCAATGAATTAATAAAAAGTCTTCTTGAGGAATCCATTTTCTCCCCAGTTCAGCTTCACTTCTGTTGTCATGATAATTGGTAAATCACTACTTAATCTTTGCTTCCGAAATTAGGACAGTCTATCTCTTAAAGCGTAGCAGTGTTGTAAAGAGAAGATTACACAAATTGAAACATCTGTGCACTTCCAAATGTTAAAGCACATTATCCTTACAGCGGCGCTGGTATTTAATGCTGCTGATAAGCTAAGTGAGTCTGCAAGATTATAAAGGCATTTTTCATTTAGGGATCTGGACATGTTACTTGTTCCTGTTAGTTAGTGCCAGACCTACATCTCATCACTTTTGTATAGTGTCCATTCTTTCATTTATTATTGTCAGAATCTGAGTTAATGGTTGGACGATAAAGGGCCAAAGTAAGAAAACATAAGAACCTCTTTCCCCTTCCTTCTCTTATAGTGCACCATTAATTTTATGACTTTGTACATATAACAAGGGTTTACACATACATGATAAATCAACAAGTAAAATCAACATGTTAATAGTGACTGAACGGGATAAAGGGAGAGAGGACCCTGGCCTTAAGGGAGCTTACAATCTATAAG
The DNA here is from genome assembly GCF_031893055.1 of Leptodactylus fuscus. Classification (NCBI taxonomy): domain Eukaryota; kingdom Metazoa; phylum Chordata; class Amphibia; order Anura; family Leptodactylidae; genus Leptodactylus; species Leptodactylus fuscus. The sequence goes on from NC_134266.1 coordinate 40,967,276, forward strand.
ATATGGGTCAAGGATATACAGTAAGTAGCAGTTTCTTTAAGTATGTATGTATGTATGTATGTATACCGCATTGCAGGGACATCAGGGTTATTGATGGCTATAGACTTGCCCAAAAGGTTGGGTTTTCAGGTTGCTCTTGAAGGATGTGATTGTGGGGGACAGTCTGATGTATTGGGGTAGTAAGTTCAAGAATATAGGGTATGTAAGGGAAAAATTCAGGAGATGGTTGGATGAAAAGTAGTTAAAGGGGTTTTCCCAATTCACTTGTTCACCAACTTGCAGGCTGTGCACTCTGTTCACTTCCTGGTATTCTGTGTGAATTGGTGGGCGGGATTTCACTTGCTGTCTCCCAGACAAAGCCAGCTCTGTTATCTCTCTTCATAGCAGTACATGTTTGCAGTCAGTAATGAGAGATGGTTGTAAATAAATTAGCACAGTATCACTGGAAGATGCACAATATGAAGCTGATGTAGTAAAGCTAGATTTGATAGGTGATGAGAAACCCAAACTTACATGCTACAGGACCAAGAGTCAGCTTGCAATAAATTCCGTTTTAGGTCTGTGTTACATACAGATGTAACAGACTTTCCATCTCATTACTTATCAGCAAAATTCAATGAGCCGACCTGATAAATGGAAGAGGGAGATAAACAGCTCAGAAATACAAGTTCCCAAGCACTCAGCTCCTCCTCCCTCCTGAGAGCAGGGAGCTACGTCACTTGTCCTGGGTGGAGAGATAAGATCATCCCCAGGTCATTGGTTATGGAAACACTGTGTAAACAATGAAGTGAATAATTTCAGATAGGGGCCAAACAAAGCAGTTTTGATAAAGCAATGTATTTAGGAAAAGTCTTAAATCCACATAAGCTAGCAGTATAGATAGGATCCTTGAGATGGGACAACCCCTTTAAGAGGAGAGAGAAGAGAGTCTTGTGAGCAGTAGCGTAAATACTGGGGTACTAGCGGTAACAGTTGCCACATGGCCTGGGATATTAGGGGGCTAAGTGGGCCCCTGACTTTTATTTAATTTTTTTTAATAGGCCGTTACCTGCTGGAGTTACCCCAGTTACAGCGAATCCCATCCACACATTGCAGAAAAATATGCACTGTGGAAATTCTGCGGGAAAAGCGTTGTGGGAAAAACTGTGATGCATTGCCGCTGCGCTTTTTCTTGCAGCACTCTACATGAGTCCTTTGCCTAAAGATTTCAGAGTGCACAGCTTAGAGGGATTCTGGTTGTAGAGCCATTTAAGTCCATCATTCTACAGTGAGAAAGATTATTCATAAGTAGAAAACATTCATGACAGCTGATAATCTTCTCAGGAGGGTTCATGCTGGCAAATTTATTCCAAAGTTAAAAATTGCAAAAAAACCCTCAAGTGCCAAATCTAAGACAATGCAGGCCTCAGTTAGCGTGTTAAATGTTCAAGTTCATGACAGTACAATAAGAGAAAGACTAAATAAGTATGGCGTGTTGGCAGGAGAAAAGCTCTTTTTTCTAAGAAAAAAAAAAGCACAGCAGCACAGCTTAAGTTTGCAAAATTGACCAAACCACAAGAACTCTTGTATACTGTCCTTTGAACAGACAAGACCAAAGTGAAGATGTTTGGTTGGAATATAGTGGTGTTATATCAGTAAGCAAAATAAATAAATAAATAAATAATGGACTCAATATTTTTTGGGTTTTTTTTTTATGTCCTGAGACGTAAAACCATAAAATTAAAAAAGAGTCTTCTTTATATTTCTCACAACTATACATTACATGTTTAAGTTATTCCACGTGTTGTTCCGATTATTGCGATCTCATATAGAGCAGCTACAGTTTTATCACTTTTATTTATGGAAGCATTAGGGGTCCGCACTAGGCTCCCGCCATCTTGCACATCAAATTATAATACTACATTTTAAAGATTAGTCTCCAACTGTTACACATCACCTGGAAAGTGGAAGGGGCTTTAGTGAATCTCATCCATACATTGAGTAAAATATGTGCAATGGAACTGCAGCAACTTCCAAAACCGTCACATTTTTGGAAATCGCAGTATGTCAGTTATACCTATGGAAATACCGATAGTTTTTCATAGGTATAACTGAAGCAGAATCGGAGCAGAGGAAAAACCTTTACGGTGAGTTCACATGGAGTTTTTTGGAACAGAAACCTGAGGCAGAGGCCGCCTTAGGTTCTAGTCCAAAATACAGGTAGCCGGAACAAACGGATCCAGGAAAAAAGAACTGTCTGGCTCCCATTGATTTCAATGGGAGCCGTCTTTTTGGTCAGGATTTTGAGGCGGATAAGGCCTCAAAATCCTGACCAAAAAACCCAGTGTGAACTTACCCGTAGGCCAGGGCCCCACGGGCCAAAAACGCTGTGATTTGCCTGCGGGAAAAAATTGCGGCATTATACAGTACTTGCAAAGTGGATGGAATTCATGCAAATCCCATGCCCACTTTGCGGAAAAAAATTGCAGCATGGACACGCTGTGATTTCCAAAACCGTCACAATTTTGAAAATCGCAGCATGTCAATTATATCTACCAAAATGCCGGCGGCTTGTCCATAGTAACAGAAAGTCCACGAAGGAAAACTCTGTAAACTTTCTGTTCAAAGTGTTGCGGGAAGAACTACAATGCAGTCACGCTGCGGTTGTTCCTGCAGCGCTTTACTGCTGTGTTTCTGGCCCGTGGGGCCTTAGCCTTACTCTGTATTTCCGCTGCAGTTTTTCCTGCAGTGCTTTTTTGCTGTGGCCTGCTATATGGGCTTTAGCCTAAACCAGCTGTTAATGTGAAATGTAAATGTCATTAAACATACTTGTCACTGTTAGGGTCCATTCAAATGAAGGAAAATGGTGCTTTATTTGGCGCAGAATTTTCCACGCTGAAAAAGAAGCCTTCCATTGATTTCAATGGGTGCTACTAGCTTATTTTTCCACTAGCAGAATTTTAAAAAATGCTAGCGGTACCCATTGAAATCAATGGGAGGCGCTTTTTTTTTGTAGCATAGAAAAGCGTCAAATAAAGCGCCATTTTCCTCCGTGTGAATGGACCCTTAGGTAGTTCATATGCAGGTGATATAGAGGAGGGTCCACATTAAAAGCCCCACTTTACTCTCCAGCCTCCACCTACAGTTGAGAGGGCGGAATGAGCGGCCTCTTCCAGTATCACAAAATATTATAAATAGTAGACATGAACGAACAGTAAAATGTTCGAGATTCGATAATCGTTTGGAGTAGCCCCGCAATACTCGACTACTCGAATCGAATATCGAATCCTATTATACTCTATGGGGGAAAAATGCTTGTTTCAGGGGTAGGAAACATTCGATCAAATAGAACTTACCAAGTCCACGAGTGAGGGTCGGGCTGGATTCTCTGAGAAGTCTTCTCCGCGCAGCATCCCCGCGGCGTCTTCCGACTCTGAATTCACTTTGCCAGGCATCGGGCCCAGGCAGAGCCGACTGCTCGTGTCCGCACTACAAGAAAATGGCCGCTTACAGTCAAAGCCATTTTCTTGTAGCGTGGGCATGCGCAGTCGGCTCTGCCCAGGCCCAATGCCTGGCAGAGTGAATTCAGAGTCGGAAGACGCCGCGGGGAAGCTGCACGGAGAAGACTTCTAAAGGTAGGAGAAGAACCAGCGTTGATTGGCCGACTGTATAGCATTCGGCCAATCAACGCTGGTTCTGCATCAAATTTTTCCATTCGAATAGCGAGTGGTACTCGATCGAGTACACGTATTTCGAATACCGTAGTATTCGATCGAATACCTACTCGATCGAATACTACTCGCTCATCTCTAATAAATAGCAATACAGCTTCTGTATCAACATGAAGGTATGAACATGTCCTTACATAATATACTGTCCGATTATTAAAACTATTTTTAATACATTTTCTAGGTAGTAACAGAACACACGGAAGCTCTTCAATACATAGTTCCTAAATAACTGAACACCAGATCTATACAATATATTTTTCCATGTATCAGGATGTAAGAAGGCATTTGGCAAAGCAGTGAAATGTTGCAGACCGTGTTGGTGTTCCGACATGTTTCTCATTTATCCTTTGTAGAGCAACATTTTGTATTACAGGCAATAGCTTTCACGTGTTTCCAATAAGAACATGGGTTTGCAGCTGCAGTTATCTTTTGCAGTACATAAATTTCATGAAGACCATATTTTTTTCTGCTTAACAAAGACCTGTGAGACTTACCATGCTTCAAGACCTTACACCGAGTAATAACCTTTAACCCATATTGCAGCGCCCAGAAGAAAGAAATCTTCCCTGCGTTTAGCAGATCAGAGAGCACCTGTTGGAAACATCTGTAAGAATGTCAGCGTTTTTAATTGGTCTCACTGAGATACGATTGCAATACACCTTTAAAGACTACAAAGGCTTTGTGCCGGCGTAATAATAAAAAACAGTTCTATGCACTGGCGTGTTAATAAGAAATGCACATGGAGTCCGGTGTCACGAGGCCACTTTGCAGACTAGTTTTAACGTGCCGCACTCGAGGAGCTTTTTTTTAGGTTTGTCGGTTGTGACATCGTTTTGGTATTTTTATGACACAAAACTATAGTATGGATTTTCACAGTAGTCAACACACAGGCTTAAAGGTTTATAAAGTGGATATTCCGGCAGACAGTGTTTTGTCAGCTGCTGGTTAACTTCTGCAATGCCATCATGTCTATTGTCAGGCTCAGCCCCATTGCAAAGCTAGAGAGGAAAAGAATGCACAGCAATAAATCTGGTTTATGCAATGTGTACTATAGCGCCCCCTCTCCTTCTATATGCATGTGCATGCACTGTAACAAATAGACTTTGTATTCCATGTACTACAGTATGTACAACCTATTAGAATTCTCGCTTGTATTTCCATCCATAGTATTATATGCATTACGTGATATTGGAAATATTTTGTTATTTTATCTTTCTGCAACAAAATATAAAATGATGAAAGGTAATTCTATAATGACAGATGAAACTCATATACAGTGTAGAAAGCTGTAAAGGCTATTTTATACTTATGGGAAAAAAATTAATTCCTTTTAAAAATATGATCAATTCAGCAAAGATTCTATATACTAAGTCAATAATAATAATACAGTAGATCTAAAGTTGCACATAACTCTTGGAATACATCTTAGACATGCCCATAGGATTACATGTTAGACATGTCCATAGGTAGAAGGTGTTCAAAACAGTGTCCTTTTTGCCTCCATATGCCCAGTATAAGGGAACGTTCACACTACCGTTGGTGACCGTCAGCAGTGTCCTTAGCTATTGTCCGTTACAAGATTTTAGCAACGGACACTGGCTGGACCGTCAGAAATCCGTTAAAATTTCTATTCATTTCAATGCAGGACTTTTCTGTCCGTTAGAAAAAAAATGGGCAATTGACTTATAATGGACAGTAACTGATAACCATAACCATCAGTTACTGTCCGTTATTTTGTGTCCATTTTTTCTGTGCATGCTCAGAAAGCAGAAACAAAAAAAAAAAAAAAATCTTGCACGGACATTAGCATCGGACACTAGTTGTGTCCGTGACATTTTTCATTCATTTAAATGGCGATCGGGTGCGTTGTTTTACACTCCGTGCCTGTCCTTAACTGTCCATTACTAAAGATGTCCGACTTTTCAAACGGACAGAAAAAACCTACATGTCGCTGTCCGCTTGTCTGCCTGTCGGACAATGACAGTAGTGTGAACGCTCCCTAACTGATACTAGCTGATGCTAGTGTGTCCGTTAATGTCTGTAATGATAGGTGTCCGTTTTTTTGTTATTTTTTCTAACGGACACCTTCTTAATGGAATTCAATGTTGTGCTGTTAAAAAAAGAGGGCACTTGTTAGTTCTATAGATGCTTTCTTTGTAGCATTGATCTTATTTACATGACAGACAAGGCACACAGGATTACAATAGAAGATAATACCTCTATAGAAAACACCACTGATGCATCATTGTATCCACTACTGATCACAGATGATGTCACAGCTAATATACCCCCCCTTTCACACTAAATCCCCCCCATAGAGCTCGATGAGTCATCTCTAGTATGTTGATGCTTGTGGCCAGGAGTTTGCTGTCTAGCATATCACTAAATCATTGTAAAAAGAGCAAGAGGAGAAGTTTGGCCAAGATGGCTGCCATAATTATGTGTGGAATATAGAATGTGACATTTTTTATTTTATTTTTTTACAAAAAAGTGATATAAGATGATAGATCTGTGTTAATAAATACATAAATAAGTAAAAAAAAATATAATACTGTACATCTAGATTTTTATTCCTACACAAATATGAACTGTTTACTATTAGAGATGAGCGAACACTAAAATGTTCGAGGTTCGAAATTCGATTCGAACAGCCGCTCACTGTTCAAGTGTTCGAATGGGTTTCGAACCCCATTATAGTCTATGGGGAACATAAACTCGTTAAGGGGGAAACCCAAATTCGTGTCTGGAGGGTCACCAAGTCCACTATGACACCCCAGGAAATGATACCAACACCCTGGAATGACACTGGGACAGCAGGGGAAGCATGTCTGGGGGCATAAAAGTCACTTTATTTCATGGAAATCCCTGTCAGTTTGCGATTTTCGCAAGCTAACTTTTCCCCATAGAAATGCATTGGCCAGTGCTGATTGGCCAGAGTACAGAACTCGACCAATCAGCGCTGGCTCTGCTGGAGGAGGCGGAGTCTAAGATCGCTCCACACCAGTCTCCATTCAGGTCCGACCTTAGACTCCGCCTCCTCCGGCAGAGCCAGCGCTGATTGGCCGAAGGCTGGCCAATGCATTCCTATGCGAATGCAGAGACTTAGCAGTGCTGAGTCAGTTTTGCTCAACTACACATCTGATGCACACTCGGCACTGCTACATCAGATGTAGCAATCTGATGTAGCAGAGCCGAGGGTGCACTAGAACCCCTGTGCAAACTCAGTTCACGCTAATAGAATGCATTGGCCAGCGCTGATTGGCCAGAGTACAGAACTCGACCAATCAGCGCTGGCTCTGCTGGAGGAGGCGGAGTCTAAGATCGCTCCACACCAGTCTCCATTCAGGTCCAACCTTAAACTCCGCCTCCTCCAGCAGAGCCAGCGCTGATTGGCCGAATTCCGTACTCTGGCCAATCAGCACTGGCTAATGCATTGTATTGGCGTGATGAAGCAGTGCTGAATGTGTGTGCTTAGCACACACATTCAGCTCTACTTCATCGGGCTAATAGAATGCATTGGCCAATCAGCGCTGGCCAATGCATTCTATTAGCTTGATGAAGCAGAGTGTGCACAAGGGTTCAAGCGCACCCTCGGCTCTGATGTAGCAGAGCCGAGGGTGCACAAGGGTTCAAGCGCACCCTCGGCTCTGATGTAGCAGAGCCGAGGCTGCACAAGGGTTCAAGCGCACCCTCGGCTCTGATGTAGCAGAGCTGAGGGTGCACAAGGGTTCAAGTGCACCCTCGGCTCTACTACATCAGAGCCGAGGGTGCGCTTGAACCCTTGTGCAGCCTCGGCTCTGCTACATCAGAGCCGAGGGTGCGCTTGAACCCTTGTGCACACTCTGCTTCATCAAGCTAATAGAATGCATTGGCCAGCGCTGATTGGCCAATGCATTCTATTAGCCCGATAAAGTAGAGCTGAATGTGTGTGCTAAGCACACACATTCAGCACTGCTTCATCACGCCAATACAATGCATTAGCCAGTGCTGATTGGCCAGAGTACGGAATTCGGCCAATCAGCGCTGGCTCTGCTGGAGGAGGCGGAGTCTAAGGTCGGACCTGAATGGAGACTGGTGTGGAGCGATCTTAGACTCCGCCTCCTCCAGCAGAGCCAGCGCTGATTGGTCGAGTTCCGTACTCTGGCCAATCAGCGCTAGCCAATGCATCCCTATGGGAAAAAGTTTATCTCACAAAAATCACAATTACACACCCGATAGAGCCCCAAAAAGTTATTTTTAATAACATTCCCCCCTAAATAAAGGTTATCCCTAGCTATCCCTCCCTGTACAGCTATCCCTGTCTTATAGTCACAAAGTTCACATTCTCATATGACCCGGATTTGAAATCCACTATTCGTCTAAAATGGAGGTCACCTGATTTCGGCAGCCAATGACTTTTTCCAATTTTTTTCAATGCCCCCGATGTCGTAGTTCCTGTCCCACCTCCCCTGCGCTGTTATTGGTGCAAAAAAGGCGCCAGGGAAGGTGGGAGGGGAATCGAATTTTGGCGCACTTTACCACGCGGTGTTCGATTCGATTCGAACATGGCGAACACCCTGATATCCGATCGAACATGTGTTCGATAGAACACTGTTCGCTCATCTCTATTTACTATATGACCATGCCTGGTGTGTAGATTATTAATGTGGAGCCATGAATATGTTCAGAACATTCTGTAGAACATACAATGTTATTTAGAGATAAACATGGTGCCACAAAGCAAGTCAGTGAACAGATGTGTCAAGATATCAACATGTGAATATTGGAAAGCTGTAGTCAAGCCCCATTACTAATCCACAATGAGATATTATGGGAAAACTATGGGATAATTCATTTGGATAAGATCGTTTGGAGGAAGGAGCAATTCTTACAGCTGCAGATTCTAACAAGACTAAATCTGGTCGCACACATTTCATAATGACTGAAAGCTGTTTAGGATGCCAGTATCACCTTGCTAACCTTGACTCTTTTGTGTGAGAAACGCGCATTACAAATGTTCATCTATGTTATTCTCCATAGCCATGTCCATTACTAAGTTAGAGTCAAAGTCCCAAATGTCTTCAGAGCGACAACCCAACTTTTAAAGGCAATTTTCATTTCCGGTTTAGAATGGACCAGTTTGGACTTGAACTTTTGTTCCGAACCTATACCAAATCTTTAAAAAATTGCTCATCTATAATCCTATACATGAGGCCCTATACATATAGCAACACATTACAGACATCTTTCAGGCTGGCGGATTCCAGCTATACTCATCTACAGTCCTGAGTCCCGACTGTTATTGTATTTCATTAATTGGCAGTCAAAAATAATCTACCGTATATTGCGCCCGGGACTTCAGGATTGATACCTATATCTATAGTGCTACATTGTAACAATTCCATAACCTCAGTATTAGATTGGGTGAAGGTTTTACTTTATGTGCGAAGCTAAATATTTTCATTCAATTTTGGACAAAATTACTGAATAATTCATCTTACAATAATTAAGCTTTACCATATTTAGATCCTCTTCGATGTGTCTATAGAGTTACGGTACTTTATAACTGATATTTGACTCCATTGTACTAACCCTCAATGTTACAGACAGTGATGATGGAGGTAGAAAATTATAACTTGACAAAGACAGCGAGTACAGTAAATTATACCGTTTCAGTCTGTTATTCAGTGACATCATAATTGGCCTTACTGATGCTATTATTGCCGCTATATTTTCTGTAAAAGACATTCTATAATGTATCTTATCTGATTTTTTTTCAAGTTAGGCAACTATTAAAATGAATATCTTATTTTTATTCTTATCTTCTTTTCTTCTAATTTTCCATGTTCTTCCAGTCTCTTCCATTGGATAACATCTACTAATTAGAAGAGAAAGGACCGAGATAAATATAATACTACTGTATAGAATTGTTTTACCGTATCAAAGACATACTAAAATATACTGCAATTTCTCTTCCGCTAATTGTAAGATTTTCTCAGTAACAAAGTAAAAAGTAACTATTTATGTCAGAGCAAATCTGAAATCCATTCTATTACTTATTAGTTATGTTTCATTGCTGTAAAAATTAAATACCACATTTAGATTTGTCAAATCTTTTTCCATTGGTTTTAGAATTGGAGAAATTACACAGGGCGAAGTAGTCAGAAAGATAAAACAAAGATGGTGTACTGTGGGTTTTAAACAATGCATAAATCATTAGCAGAGGTGAATATAAAAGATTATTAAAAAAAAAAAGTAATATAAGATATATTAGAAGAAAATTAGAAGAAAGTTTCTCTTTTCCTTCTCTCCACCTCTAAACTGTTCACTCTGTCTGTAGATTGTGAATTCTGGTAAATCTGTCTTAGGGTGCATGCACACTACGTAACGCCGGGCGTGTATGAGAGCCGTACACGCCGGCGTTACAGCAGGGCTGCCGAACACTTCCCATTCACTTCAATGGAAGTGAATGGGAAGTGCTCGGCAGCCCTGCTGTAACGCCGGCGTGTACGGCTCTCATACACGCCCGGCGTTACGTAGTGTGCATGCACCCTTAGTCCCCAAGATGGACTGTTTAAAGGGATTCCATTATTAGAATTCCCTTTTTAACTAAATATATATCAGAATAGCCTTAAGGAAGGCTATTCTTCTCTTACCTTTCTTTTTCTGATCCACACCGCCATTCCTGAGAAATATATTTTTTCAGTCATATGTAAATGAGTTCACAGACAGCAAAGGGGCGTTTCTTGTGCTGTCCGAAAACTCTCCAGTCTTCTTCTCCAATCCACCTCTTCGCTGGGTCATTGGCTGCATCTTCAGCCAAAAGCACCAACTGCACATGTCTGTTGGCCATTTTCCTGTGGCCTCTTACATGAGCGCCTGTTCGGCCACAGGAAAATGGCGGACGGACATGCGCAGTCGCCACTTTTGACTGAAGATGGGGCCAATGACCCGGTGAAGAGGCGGTCCAGAGAAGAAGACAGAGGCGTTACTGGAGAGTTTTCGGACAGCACAAGGGATGTCCACAGTGGTGTCTGAAAACTCATTTACATATGGAAGAAAGTAGAAATTTCTCAAGAACGGCAGCGCAGATAAGAAAAAGAAAGGTAAGAGAAGAATAGGCTTTCTTAAGACTATTCCAATGTGTATTTAATTAAAAAAGAGATTGTAATGATAGAATCCCTTTAATCAAAAATCTATTAATTGACATGCTGTAAATAGAATTCTGTACAGATGGGGGGTGGGGGGAGAAAGGAGCAGAGAAGGAAGAATACACACAGAGGCAGCTGTAGCTAATAGCTTTTTTTTAAAATCTTACCCCAGAGTTTTCTTCACTCCTGTACTGTTCATTTGGTTCTGTTGCTCCTTCTGAATGAGCAGAGTTCTGTAAAATAATGTTTTCTCCATGGGAGACATCATTGCAACCAACTCTCAACTGCTAGTCCAGGAAAATTAAGAAAATTGATTCAACCTGGCGGGGAGGGGGCTGCTAAAAATGCAATATTCAAGTTATGTAATGGTGTACAAACAGCTTGTCCTAAAAACTAACATGAAAGTATCTGTACAGGTTGGTCATACATATTTTTTCTCCAGGTTGGTCAAACATATAATATGTGTGTGGAAAAGAAACCCTGGCGCACATAAGAGACTGCAAGGACAAATGTAATTTAAATGGCGCATCATACTGATGGGAGAGTCAGAATTTGGCACAAGAAGCATGAACTGATGAACCTTTCACATGAGGGGAGGTGGAGTAACTGGAGAACAACTCCCATCCTATGTATGAGACTGTGATAGCACTGGGCAGTACTGTCAGTCACCGACTGCTTCACCCTAAGAGAAGGAGCGTTATCAGAGATCCTTCCTCCCAATTGCAGTCAGGCTGTATAATCAGCACCAGGCCAAGTGAAGATCACTCCTCACAGAGAACTAAATGATCCTGAGTCTTTCTTTTTCTTAGTTGCCATGACTCCTAGTATCTTTTCTACCTGCTATCCTGTGCTTGTATGTGCTCTTTCTTGTAATATATTACTGTATTATCCATGCTGCTGTAACACACTGAATTTCCCCATGGTGGGCCTATTAAAGGATTATCTGATCTTATCTTAAGTAAGGACTTTTATCTTGGCATACTCCTGGTACTCTGATACTTGTAGGTGATACCTGATTTTGCCGCAATGAATTTAATTGGTTCAAAGGTCAAAGGATATCCAAAGCATTATAAGGTGACCATTCAGTATAATTGTGGTATTATTCCAATATGACATTATGACAGTGTAAACTATCCATGGACTTTGTGATGGCCACTTTATGTACAGATCAATTGTTCATTTACATTCTGGGAAGTTTTGCTTCTAAAGCTGATAATATAAGTTAAACTTTAAGTGTTTCCTCTCATCTCCGCTATAGTAGTAAATCCTAAAGATGCTAAATAAAGCAGGTGGAAGTCATTTTACAATCGTTTCTGAAAACATTTAATTATTATTTTATGCAATTTTTTAAAGATACATTACAAATGTTTCAATAATCCACTTGAACACATTTACATTCAGGCTTTTCTTCTTAATTTAGTCCTATTTTCTGGTAAAGGTGTAGGTGGTGATTAAAGCGTTATCATTATTTCCCTCTATACATTATGTTTGACAGTATAAAGCAGAATACGTGCATAATCCATCAATGACAAATAACATGCAGGAATGTGAGGTCTGTATGGGCATTTAGCATTTGATGGATTGCGTGTATTGAAGTTTACGTGTTAAAAGAATAGAAATTGACTGGCATTTCATCATATTTATCACATAGACATTATCATAAGAATGAAAGACTTCACTCTGTAGAACGCATTCACGCACGTTTTCCCTTTAAACATTTTAAATACCAACCAAGTTTTGGGGAACTATGATCACAATCTGTTGTGAGGTGTTTTTTTTTTTTTTTGGTTTTTTTTTTTTTTTTAATTATAGACTGTGAGTCCCATATAGGGCTCAAAATCTACATCTTTCCCTATCAGTATGGCTTTGGAGTATGGGAGGAAATCCACGCAAACACAGGGAAACGGAACATCACCAATACTCCCCCACCCCGTCATACTTACCTGTCTTCCTTTCCAGACTTCCCTTCTACGGGGATGGTTCCTCCACTTATTTGACTCTGCTGGTGTGTGCATAATAGTCCCCGCCTTGCACTGTAGCCAGGCACTCAGTCTCTACTGCGCAGATGTCAGAGGTATCTCCGGTCTGTACACGCCTTGGCAGAGTCAAAGAAAAGGAGGAGCCTTGCCACAGAAGGGAAGAAGGCAAGACAAGAAGACAGATAAGTATGATGGGGTGGGGGGTTGAGCTAAGTTAGCTAGTTGTAAAGAGCTTGTAGTGGGCTGGATAGATAGGGAGATGGAAGGAGTGTGATAGAGGGAGAGAGGAAGGGGGAGGGAGTGAGATTGAGGTAGTGTGAGTCAGCCTGCAACTACCATGATGCATTGCATTAGCTAAACAGCAGGAAGCTACACCAAGTAAACAAATGCAGAGGATGCCAGGAGCTCCTAGAGAAACACAGAAATCATTCAAAACACTGCTATAGGTATTTGGGTGCACTTATTACCCCATAATAGCACTAACAGACATGTTTTGCTTGAAAAACCACTTTAAGGCAGGTGTGAAAATATGTTGCAAAATAATAATGCTTTCAAAAATAGAAGCGTTATTAAGTTAGTTTTGTCAATTAGTAAAAATAAGTGAATAAACAAAAGAAAGGTAATGAAAAAAAGGTAATCTGTACTAAATTATAGTGGTTAACACTATATAGTCTTTTACTATAGCTTCCTACCTCTACTCCATGGTTACAACAGTTGCCTTTCTGGGCCATCCTTCTTTAGCCCTCTTCAGATTGTAGAAAAGGTATTGCTCAAAGAGTTCTATATTTCACATGGACTAAAACCTCATGTACACAGTCAAGCCATAGGCAAGTAGTCATACAGAATAGAATAACATAGTCTGTACTATAGGAATTCCATGTCGCCCCCTTATCCATATTTCAAGGTTCATTTTCTCTATAATATCTCTGTAACATAGTATTAGATGGAAAATGGGATGATTTGTTTTTTCTCTTTTGGCATGATACAGAATCTAACAGAGAAAGACTCTGCGAATCATCATATACCACAGGACCCCGTTGACTTGGCTTTATACAATAGTAAAATTGGACAGATCTGTAACATAGCCATGTGCATTAGCCTTAATAATCTAATAAACTGGTCTCTGAGTTTTTATCGTAAACCTAGCCATATATTCCAAGAAATGATTTGCTTGATATTACAATATTACTCTCAAAAATTCTACCTCCACCCTGGTAGAAACAAGGTTTTGGATGGAGCTCTATAAAATAATAAAAAAAAGATTACTACATTTCATTTCCCTATTACACTGTCCTGATGAATGGCCTGTCAAGAAAATGTGACAACTAGGCAATATTTCAGAAGTGTTTTATCTGGCCTTATCATGCACGAGCATTAAAAACATCCTTGTTACTGGATTAACCCCTTCCCACCGGAGGATTTTTTTTGATTTTCGATTCTCATTTTTGAATCCCCACCTTCCAAACCTTCTAACTTTTTTATCTTTCGGTTTACGATTCTAGTTATACCATTTTGGGGAATATCTATTAATTTGATCACCTTTTATTCAAATTTTTAGCAAAAACGGAACAGGAAAAAGATGGTGGTTCAGCAATGTTTGATTTGTTTTCCCGCTACGATGTTTACCGTACTGGAAAAATATTTTTATAAGTTTGTAGAATGGGCGTTTTTGTACACAGGGATACCTAATGTGCATGTGTTTCACAGTCATTTGTAACTTTTACATGTATTCAGGGGAAAGGAGGAGGATTTAAACTTAGTTCTTTTTGGGATTTTTTTTAATATTTTTTTTTACTTTTTTGTTGCATTTATAAGACCCCATAAGGATCATGAACACCAGGAGGTCTGATCACTAATGCAATGAAAAATATCAGCATTTGTATGACAGGCTGCATAAAGCAACTTGCCATACAACTGAATGGCAGACAAGCCTGGAAGCTTTCAATAGGTTCCCGACTGTTATAGCAACAGGACGCTGGTTCAGGATCTTGCTTGGATACTTACATCTAGGCAATATGTGCAATACTTCCTGCAGCCAATTGTCTAGCATCCCATGGTAGGACTTCCAACAGGATAATGCTCACCTATACACAGCAAGAATTTCCTGGCAATGTCTCCACCAGATTGCAACACTTCCTTGACTTCTCCACTTGGCAAATTTAGTTCCAATTGAGCAATTATGAGACCAGCAAGGCTACCAGCTTCTGCATCCTATGGTTGTGCAGGATCTAAAGTCCCAGCTTTAACATTTGCAGGCAAATATGCCTCAGGGTACCATATGGAACTTGTATGGTTCCATGCCTGATCGCGTCTTATATTGTATAGGCTTCAGGGGGCCCAGCAGGCTACTAAAATCTGCATGCAATACTACAGTTTCCCCAATAAACTTATCCTTTTGCTCTAATATTGTAATTATTTACATATATCAACATTATAGTCACACATAGAAAGTTTCCGTCAATTCCA
Organism: Leptodactylus fuscus; assembly: GCF_031893055.1. Classification (NCBI taxonomy): domain Eukaryota; kingdom Metazoa; phylum Chordata; class Amphibia; order Anura; family Leptodactylidae; genus Leptodactylus; species Leptodactylus fuscus. The sequence continues at coordinate 40,982,561 of NC_134266.1, forward strand.
ACAACTCTTGGTGCATTCATTTTTTTTGTTAGAGAGGGTCTGTCACAAAGTACAATATACATATCATATAATATAAATATCATACATCATTTCATTCCTGCTGCGCCCCTTAGCAATTTAACATTTTATTTTAAAATCCCTGTCAAAAGAATATTGTATGCAAATTAGCTGTATTTCACCAAGTGGGCTGTAACCTTTCACTTTCCATGGGAAAAACAAAAAGCTCCCACCTACTTGGTGAATAAGAGGTAATTCACATATAACCTGCCCATGACCATAACTTTTGAATGGATTGATGGACATTAAAAAAAAAGAAACCCAAATAGTTAAGGGACATGGTGGTATTGTTCCGGGTTTGTTCTTTCAGTAAGACTTTTCCTCTATGGTGGTGTAAAAAATCCAGCTCCACTGTGTCTTTCTTGTGCACTGGTGGTCAAATCTGTGCAAAATATTTAGTTAAAACTATAAAAAGCAAAACAAAACAAAAAAACCTTTGACACTAATGTAATGTCTTTATGCCGGGGCCCCACATGGTGTAAATGCCCTTGTTTACCTGGGGTAGAAACGCCACGGAAAAAAAATGCAGCGTTTTACAATTACTATATAGTGTATGGGATTCTGGATGGGAAAATATGCACTGTGGACATGCTGTGATTTCCAAAACCGCTGTGGTTTTGGAAATTGCTGCATATCAATTATACCTATGGAAACGCCGGCAGATTCTCTATAGGTATAATGGAAGCTGAAAGACTGCAGAGAGAGAGAGATAATCCTTTAATAGTCCCACAGTGGGGAAATTTCAGCATGTTACAGCAGCATAGTAATACAGATACAGGATAATACACAGTAATATATTATGGAAGTAGAAACACATATGCTGAGAAGAGAAGATATACTAGGAGTCCATAGCAGCTAAGGAACAGAAGAAGAAAGAAGGAAGACTTCATAACCATAATCATTTATTTTTCTGTGCGGAGTGACCTTTGCTTGGTCTGATGTAGATTATACAGCCTGATCGCGGTTGGGAGGAAGGACTTGCAATAGCGCTCCTTCTCACACTTGGGGTGAAGCAGGTGGTCACTTACAGTACTGCCAAGTGCCATCAAGGTCTCATACATGGGGTGGGATTTGTTCTACCGCATGGAGCTTACCACGGACTGTATCCTTCTGTCACCCACCACCTGTACTGGGTCCAGGGGGCTCCCCAGGACACATCTGGCACTTCTGATCAGCCTGTCAAGTCTATTTCTGTCCCTGGTTGATATACTGCTCCCCCAGCAGGCCACACCAAAAAAAGGTGTCTGAAGCAACCACAGAGTTGAAAAAAGCCCTAAGAAGTGGCCCCTGGACTCTGAAGGCCCTCAGCCTCCTAAGCAGGTAGAGGCTGCTGTGGCCCTTTCTGTACAGCGCATGCATGCGATCAGCCCAGTCTAGTTTATTATTGAGGAGCACACTCAGATACTTATAGGTCCTGACTATCTCAATGACTAGATCTACTTGGATCTCCACCGGGGTCGGAGCACTTCTCCGTTTACTAAAATCCATAGAGGAAACCTCTATGGACTTTCTGTGAAAAGCGCAATAGGAAAACCCTTGATGCGTTGCTGCCTCGTTTTTCCCCACAGCATTTTTTACTGCAGAACGCTACATGGGGCCTTAGCCCAAGACATTTATTATCATAGAGAAATTGTAAGTGAAAACAAAAGTCTAATCCACCCACTGATGTGTGGAGATGCTGGACACCACAAAAACCATCAAAAGTTAAGAGAGTCTAGGCACTGGATTAAAATCTTTAGACTATTTGAAGATTCCATGAATTCTACTATGACAAGAGAAACATTTGTAACATGATACAGAACCTGTTATGGGTACTATAGTTAAGACATGTTAGCGATGCCACAGTTTGTCATGGGCAGTGGCAGATTTGGACATAATACAGTCATGGTCAATAGCGGATTTGGCCATGAAATCACACTGGGCCCAAGAGGTTCAGGTCCCGCAAAGGGGGATTGTGTTATTTGAATTTTTTTTTTAATCGGCCACTACCTATTGTATTGTTCCAACAGGTAGTGAGTGATATTTGCTAATCATTAATCTTTGCTCCATCCAGGTAAGCCTCCACTTTGGCCTCCAGGGGTTCCATAAAGTAAGATGCTGGATGTCATCAGGACATGAAGAGACGTAGTGAACGGTGTTTCCTGAAGACAAAAGTGAGGGTGGCCCAGACAGGCAGCCACCTGTTGATATAATCTAATAGGTAGCGGCCTAATGTGTAACTGTTTTAGGGGGGGCATGCATAAAAAGGGACAATACACAGTGTTGGAGCTAGTAAAGTGGTTATACACTGTGTGGCCAACAGACAAAAAAAAAAGAGCAATATATGTCAGCAATATACAATACACTCTATGGGAGCCAATGAATGGGGCAATATTTTGATGGAGCCAATAAAGGGGGCAATGTACTGTATGAGTGTCAGTAACTGGTGTAATACACTATGGGGGCAAGTAAAGGGTTCATTATACTGTGTTCGGGGACAGTAAAGGGGGAGTTTTTGATCTGTAAATGGGGGTCATTGCTAGTAAAAATGGGGTGTCGCCTAAAAATTTGGATCAGAAGGGACCCCCATATAACATAATTTTGCTTTTTGCTCCTTTAATGACAAGTCTGCCCTTGATCATGGTGGAATTTATGGAATCTTGAAATGAAGACTGCAAATGTTCTTAATCCTTAGGCTGGACCAACAATAGAACTCTGTACCAACTTTCAAAAATTTCCTTTAAATTGAGAGTTCTTTTTTATTAAAATAACATTAATATAATGCAGTATTGTAAATGTAAAAAAATATATTAAAAAAAATATGAGGGAATTAATTGATATTGGAAATATCTTAGATACTTTGTTGGTTTCTCTTTTGAAGATATTATTAGTGATAGGCTTCATTGACTCATTGCATTGTAAATGACCCCTTTCTGAAGGTCTGTGTTAATGTAAAACATACCGTTTCTTTTATTCCCGAGTTAATGAAATACTGAGATTTACTACGGTGTTTAATCAACATTAGCTTAATTTAATTTACATTGACAAACAATAAGAATTGTATGGCAGATAACTTTGAAGAAAGCAATAAATAACGCAGAAGGAAGATGCCCCAGACATTGTAAGAATGTGTTCATCTATGTGTTGCTCATGGGATTTCTAATGAAGAACAGATGACACTTTCTTTTAAGTAATTCCAAGTGGCACATTCTTTGGCTTCATACTTATCCCCCAAAAACCTCAATGTCACCACATCACTATGGAAAAATAAATGACAATTATACTCCTAAGCAAACAGTGAGTCAGATTCCTAATCACTCTGCTTGTAAATAAGAAATGATATATAGTGGTGAAAGGTTTTATGTCTCAGGGCAGAGAAAGGAAAACAGTCTGCGTTGTACATCTTAAAGATGGTTTCCACCTTCTCTGTAATACATTTGCCATGAGATATACAGTAGTTCATTTAGCTTTTACCATAGGGACAAATCGCTAGTCAGCACATTCAAGATCCCCCTATACATTAAAGAAAGGTCTACTTCCAAAGACTCTTTGCCCACATCCCTTATTTCACCTCTGTAAGTGAGAAAACTCTACATCCTACTGGGAGAAGAGGAGTCCACTGTAGAGATTGCCGCCCAATACCTGTCCACCTGCCACCAACTGAGGGGAAGATGAAACCCCATAGACTGGTATACCCCATTATTGCCCCCTCTAATCACCTATCCACTCCCATACATCCCACCAAAGCCCCTTCCTAATCACCCATGCACCCCCATACACCCCATTCCAACCCCCCCCCCAGCCAACCACCCTCTTTGCTTTGGCAATGCCAAATGTATATTCGGACATGCCAATAAAGCTCAATTGATTGACTAAAATGCTGATGAACAGATGACTACCTCTGGTATATGGGCCCCATCAGACTCTTCTCCGATAGATGTTGTCGGGGGAAAGATGGATCAATCATGTTTCATCTTTATGTTCTTACTTTGGAGATGGGCTTCCACTTGAGTTGTCTGGAAGAAGCTTAGTCAACTTACATTCCATGGAAATACCTGTATGTGTGTGAAGAAGTCAGCCAACAGCTATTTCACCTATATATATAGGCACCTTTGCCGTAGAACGTCTCCAAAGGACCATTTGCTTGAGAAGACCACACACTATTAGGACCAGATTTGCCTGTAATGGATCTTCAATTACTCTCTCTTCTGTGTATTAGTAGTAGTATCTATTATCACTTTCACGTTCATAATTCTATGTTTTAAGAAATAGAAAGCGTTTGGACAGAGTCCTAGAAGGCCACAGAATCTTTAAGACAATTTTCACATCTGGAACTGGTCTGAACAAATACGTTGAGACCAGATACAAACTTTTGATCCAAACTGGTAAAACAAACCAGAACCAAATTTTGAAAAGCTTATATTTCCTCTAACTTTTTCATTTTTTTAATGTACCATTTACATTGTGTAAAGCAAAGAACGATATTGGATATGTAACATGAGGGCAATTGTTTGAAACAATCTTTTTGGTATATTAGGCACAGGTTGGATTCATTCTCTGAAGTGCCTAAATTACTTCAAGTAGCCTGAAATTACCTTTTGCAATCCCCTGTTCGTAGGTAAAGTTAAGGCCTAAGATCTCAGGGTTTTTGTGTTGTCTTTCTTGTTGTTCTACTTTATTTAATGCAATCTCTCAAGTTAACATTCAACATATGTAAACTATACAGCCACTTTTTAGATTAACATCCATTTTCTTGAAATCATAAGCAATCATTCAATGCTCTAAGAATGGGTTAATGGAAGGCTATTATGTGGTATAGTTTGCCATTGTCGGGCTTATGTAGAATCATTTTAATCATCTCAGAATGCTGAAACCCTTTCTCTTGTTACATAGGATTCATCATTACGCCAACCAGTTAATGAGTAACATCTTCAAAATATTGGTTCCAAACCAAGTCACATATTTCTCTTCTTTCTTTGATAACTTTATTTCCAGTTTAGGACACTTGGTTTACTGACTGCTAGAAAAGGTGGCCAGTTTTGAGTTTTCTGTAGAGATCAGATACGATTGGAACTCAGATGTGATCAGGTAATTGAATTTAACCCCTTAGCGACCCTTGACGTAACTGTATGTCATGGGTCGCATGGGGCTGTATAGAGCGAGCTCACACGCTGAGCTCGCTCCATACACGGCAGATGCCGGCTGTATCATACAGCCAGGACCTGCCAATAACAGCAGCGGTCGGTGCCCGAGCCGATCTCTGCTGTTAACCCTTTACACACTGCGGTCAAACGGCGCCGGCGGCATGGGCGCCGCCATGTTTCCCCGATCGCCGCCCTCCTGAACGTCACAAGAGGGCAATGATCGGTTGCTATGACAGCCGGAAGCCTATTGAAGGCTTCCAGGCTTGTCTCTGCACTAGATCTATTAGACGATGCCAGAGGCCAGAGGCATCGTCTAATAGAAGTGCTGGGATTCTGCTATTCACTGCAGTACTGTAGTATTGCAGTGAATAGTATGAGCGATCAGACTCCCTAGGTTTCAAGGTACCTAAGGGGTCTGATCATAAATGTAACAGAAGAAAAAAAAAAGTTTTTAAAAGTATTAAAAAAATAAAAAAAATATAAAAGTTCAAATCACCCCCCTTTCCCTAGATTAGCTATAAAAGTAATTAAAGAACATTAAACATAAACATATTAGGTATCCCCGCGCTCCAAAATGCCCGAACTATTAGAATATTAAAACATTTATCCTGTACTGCGAACGGCGTAGCGGCAAAAAAAATAAAAACCGCCAAAAAGCGTTTTTTTCAACACTTTGCCTCCTATAAAAAATTGAATAAAAAGTGATCAAACCATCAGATCTTTCCCCAAATGGTATCAATAGAAACGTCATCTTGTCCCGCATAAAAAGACACCACAACCAGCTCCATACATGGAAATATGAAAAAGTTACAGGTGTTAGAACATGATGACACAAAATTTTTTTTCTATTTTGCAAAGTTTATCATTTTTTTTAAAAGTATCAAAACATTTCAAATACTATATAAATTTGGTATCACCGCGTTCGTACTGACACGTAGAACACAGGTAACATGTCATTTGTACCAAACAGTGAACGCTGTAAAAATTAAACCCATAAGAAAATGGCGCAAATGCATTTTTTCTCCAATTGCACCTCATTCTGAATTTTTTTCCAGCTTCCCAGTACATTGCACAGCATATTGAATGATGCCATTACAAAGTACAATTTGTCCCGCAAACAATAAGCCATCATGTGACTCTGTGAACTGAAAAATGAAAAAGTTATGGCTCTTGAAATGTGAGGAGGGAAAAACAAAAATGCGAAACCAAAAAATGGCCGGGTCCTTAAGGGGTTAAGTGTGATGTTTGCTAAGAAATGTTTGCTAAATTTAGAGCTTACCAAGGGAATTCGAAACAGAAGTAATGGATCTGGTCGAAGACAAGAACGCTGGAGATAATTTCCTCCATTTCTGGGCATTTTAACCTCTTAAGCAATGACATAACTGTACATCATTAGTTTTTCTAGGATGTCACAATACTGACTTAAATTGGTTTCATGTGAAATTGGATTACTTTGCCAAAAGCAAGCTAAGGTTGGGGTGAATACATCAGTATTTGAAGTATTAGAGAAAATTACCAAATCCAGAGGTACGAAGAGTGAAGTGGTTGAAACTAGCGTATTACTTTTTATTTTTAAGAGGAAACAGGTTATATATGAAGAGCCTGAAACAGGGTATATGTGAAGAGCCTATGACCAAAAAAACACCCCATGATTTTTTTTACATTATCTCTCATGGCATACTTTGGATATGTCCTTACGTAAAGCTTCTCAAACTTTACCAAATGGGGCTTCCCAAGCAAGACGTGCGCAATACAATTTTTTTTTTATTTTATATTGCACATTTTCCCAGCATTACAATTAAAATAAGTCAAGTATGTTGTTAAATGACACAATTTCTGAGACAAGCCTGTGTAGCTACAGCTATTAGCCCACAATCACTCCAGTCAGAACTGCTTCCCTGACCTTACCAGTATTAATATACACCATACCAGTATATACCCAATATACACAAGAATTTAAAGGTGTTATCCCATCTCAAGGATCCTATCTATACTGGTAACTTATGTAAATTGAAGCCTTTTCCTAAATATATTGCTTTAGAAATTCTGCTTTGTTTGCCTGGTATGTGAATTTATTACCCGCATTGTTTACATTACGTTGCTATAACCATGGACCTATTGGACAAGTGACGTCACTCACTGCTCTTGACTGCAGGACAATCCGTTCAGATAATTGCAGTTATCCCATAAATCCGAGTCTGTTTCCTCTCTAAGTAAAAACACAGATAACACTTTGTTTGTTCTGTACAAGAATCTGCAGATTATCTGACCTGAAGAAGTGTTCTGTGTCCCGTTCAGCAGGAGGGAGGAAAAGGGAGAGAAATACAGGTAGTGAAAAGCAGACACTGCACATAGCCTGGCTCAAAGTCTGACATGAGAAAACCCCTTTAAGGTTCCCACACAATCTTAGAAGTAATACTCTAACAGATTCCCATACAAATTATTGATGGGAATGCGAAAACCAAACATTTCGAACATGATTATATCCAAAATTTCCAAATGTTTCAGGTTTGCTCGAACTTTGGGTTCATCACCCAAGAAACACTATTATACTCTGGGAGGTGAGGGAAAATAACAGACACTTCTACTTACTTGCCTCACCTCTCTTAGAAATCTGAAGATCTCCGATGATCTCTTCAGGCCTCTATCTGATATCACATGCCCTGGGGTTGCTGAAGTCTGTGATTGGGCCTCAGTGGTCACAAGTGGTACTCCATGTGACGTCAGATGGAGGGCTGAAGAGAATGTCCCAGGAGAGGTAAGGCAAGGTGAGTATAATCCAATAGGAAGAGCCAATGCCAAAATAATAATAAATAATATATGGTGCAATATACTAAATCTAAAAAAAAGCAAAGACTGTGCCACTAGTGCAAAATACAAACTTTAATAGAACATTATAGAATAGAATTGACAATGGATAGTGGGCCAGTTGCTGAATGAGTAACCTTTCACCCATGATCATTCAACTCATGGCCATTGCTATTATTCATTGTCTATTTTCCATGGTGAGGTTTATGTATCATTATTTTGCCTTGTCGAGGTGATTTTTTTTAATATATATATATATATATATATATATATTAGCCTCTGCCCAAGACTTCGTGTGTGTGTTGTTGAAAAAACACACGTTATAAATTTAAAAAATAAATAAAAAATACCACCACAAGGAAAATGTTTGGAACTCATAGTATTTTTTTTACAAGCATCTAAAACCCTGAAAAAATAGAGGCTGCGAAGGAAACCTAATATAAGTTTGAGGCTTTTATGTTTTAGTTTTTTTTGTGCATTAAATTTGTAGGAAATTAAAATCACATATAGATATCAACATAGGAGAAAATATAATTGTATACAAATGAATGTACCCGGCCATAACAGACACTTCATTTTCCAATTTCCAGAGTCTTCAATGATTTGGTCCAGGGTGTATGAGCTAAGTGACCTGGCTCATTGAAGACATTTGCAGAAAATACACAAGGCTATGGATTACATCATTGAGAAATCTCCAATTTCAAGCCATTTACTGACCACATGTATTACATATATAGAGGTAAAAAGAGGTTCTTACAGTTTACAGATGTCACTTTTCACATTAAGTTGGCTTGAAAAATCGCACACACAGGCATGAACTCTCAGCACACAATCTAAACCATGCTTGACATCTTTATGCTTTCTGTGAGCTTATTCGTTTTCTCTATAAACAATGCTCTAATATTTTTATTTTTTATTTTTATTTGTCCTTTTCAGGCAAGTAGAAAAAATATTTAAAGCAAAATAGTAAAAATAACTTTATATTATCATATGTACCAATTGTACGGCTTTCTAATATACTGCTACTAATTAGAGATGAGCGAGTAGTATTCGAATACCTCGCTGCCAATGGAATGCGTGTAAGTGGCCGAACACCAAGGGGTTAATCACAGCGTAACTATGGGGCATAATACTGTGTGCAGGGGCCACTATGGGGTATAATACTGTGTGCAGGGGCCACTATGGGCATAATACTGTGTGCATGGGCCACTATGGGGTATAATACTGTGTGCAGGGGCCACTATGGGCATAATACTGTGTGCAGGGGCCACTATGGGGTATAATACTGTGTGCAGGGGCCACTATGGGCATAATACTGTGTGCATGGGCCACTATGGGGCATAATACTGTGTGCAGGGGCCACTATGGGGCATAATACTGTGTGCAGGGGCCACTATGGGGCATAATAGTGCATGCAGGAATGCGGAGGTGGGGTCAGAGTTTTCGAGGGGGTGGTCCTTCGGTCGGGTTTTTTGGCAGGGGTTGGGGGGGGCCATGTGAAAAGTTCACCACGGGGCTCCGCCATTCTTAGTTACGCCACTGGATTCATGCATTGTTTTATGTAGGTTTTAGAATTATTATTATTGTTTATTTATATAGCACTATTAATTCCATGGTGCTGTACATTATTATATTAATTCCATGGTGCTGTACATTAATTTTACTAATTCCATGGTGCTGTATATTATTATATTAAATCCATGGTGCTGCACATTATATTAATTCCATGGTGCTGTACATTATTACATTAATTCCATGGTGCTGTACATTATTATATTAATTCCATGGTGCTGTACATTATTATATTAATTCCATGGTGCTGTACATTATTATATTAATTCCATGGTGCTGTACATTATTACATTAATTCCATGGTGCTTTACATTTGAGGGTTTACATACAGTACACAAAATATACAGGTAGATATAATACTAACAATAACCGACTGGCACAGTGGGATGGAGGGCCCTGCCCACAAGGGCTTACAGATAGATACAGAAGGAGAGGGGGAGTAGACAGTTCAGATGGTTTGTGGTGACAGTAGTGTTATTGGAGGTTGTAGGCCTTCCTGAATAGGTGAGTCTTCAGGGACTTCTTGAAGCCTGTGATTGTGGGGTCAGTCTTATGTGTCTTGTTAAGGAGTTCCAGAGTTCCAGAAATATATGTATACACGAAAATAGCTTTTATAGCCAGTCCTATGTTTGGCTCAACAAACTGTATTAAAAACTGCCACAAGAACTGCAATAAAATGTGTGAAGTTAACTAAACATTTCTATGAAATTTCTAAGAAATATAGGCCCATGAATTAAAAGGGAAATCCTAATGTACTTAGGGAATAAGCCAAAGAGAATTCTAAACTCTTTAGAACTACAAGCCAAAAGTCAGAACCAAACACAAGACATAAAAGTCTGCACACATTTCACATTTCGGATCGATTTTATCCAAAAAAGATAAATGTGACTAACAAATGTACCAGAAAGTCAAGTTCTAATGAGACTGAATTATTAAGTGTTCACTGGAGCAATAGCAATATCTTGAAATATGGATGATTACCATAGAGATGTTACCCGCGGCTCATTCGGATGGTTCCCAGACGTCATATCTTTATATTTAAATTTCATTTTCTTACAGGATCAGAAAAATTGACTCTTTTGCATGTAATGGTCATTTTTACTGCTCAGAAGATTACACATCATTGAGTGATAGCTATTAATACACTAAGAAGTTCTGAAAATGATTCTGAGAAGATTTGTCACAAAATACCGCATACATAGAATAAACTGTTGTAACGCTTAAAGGGGTATTCCCATAATAACAAAAATATATTTGCCGTCCATTAAAAGTATTTAGCAAATGTTATGTCACTAGAAAAAAATCCCAATGAATTCCTCCTTTTCCCAGCACTCTTTGTATACTCTTGCCACTGGATACATCCTGTATAATAACATAACTTTTTAGTAGACCAGCCCTATATAACTATACATGTACATGAAGTACGCAAAGTGCATGAATACATTCTGTTAGGAGCAATGGCCACAGTTAGGAAGTGCACAGAGCAAAGTGCCCCTGGGAAACAGTCACTTGTTGCATTGTAAGGGCCGCTCTCACTGGCCATAGTAGGCTGAAGATGTAATGGAGTTATAGGGGGGCAGATCTTGGAAAAGAGGGCACATAGGAAATGGATGAAATCACAGTTAATGTGCAGATGGTTTATGTATAATTTTGGGAAAACCCTTTTAAAAAAAAAGAAGTGAAACATAATGGGAATATGAGAACTGGCCGGACTGTACAGACTGACTAGCAACTTATCCATTCTGTATTGACCTGAAGTACCTTGTGTCAATCAAAGAGACCATTCATGAGGGTCCACTATCCAGCTTTATAAGACCAGTGACCCCTTTCCATTTTATACCTATACCCTACTGCAGGGGTCGGTAAGTTTTTTAGCTGAGAGAGCCATGAACGTCACATATTTTAAAATGTAATTCCGTGAGAGCCATAATACCCCCCACATTCCTGCACGCACTATTATGCCCCATATTGGCCCCTGCACACTGTATTATGCTCCATTGTGGACACCCATGAACAATTATTATACTCTGGGGTCTTGTCAGACCCCAGAGTATAATAATCGGAGACCCAGGAGGGATAAAAACATAAAACCACTGTTAATTACCTCTCACTGGCTTCGCTGCACTCTCCGCTCCTGTCTGGCATCTTCAATGACATCCGGGACATCATGTGACCGGGGGCTTGCGTCGCAACACATATGGACACAGGCCCCGGACATGTGAAATCTGAGACGTTATGGACGTAGGCCCAAAGTCTGCCCGGAGAGGTAAGTAACACTTTTTTATGTTTCCTTACCTCCAATCATTATACTCAGGGGTCAGAAAAGAACTTGTGGGGCCCGCGGCGTGCGAGCCAGATGCAGCTATGAAAAGAGCCACATCTGGTTCACGAGCCATAGGTTCCTGACCCCTTCCCTACTGTAATCAATGCACAAAGACAATATCAGCCAAAAGGAATATACGGCTAGTTGTGCATAACCCAAAAAAACCACACCTAACACCATGTGATTGTTGATCATGATCTTATCATTTGAGGCTACAGAATAATTTTCTGCTCCACTGCTAGGTCAGTCTGATGTAACACTCATTTCTTGAAAATGACAGCGAATGTTAAAGTACATATACCAATATGCTAAATATTCAGCCAAAATATGGGACTTTTCTAGATAGAATAGTTTTTTGAATCCCAAAGTCTGTTGTTTCATACTCCTATTAGAAACCCTAAGGTTTAAAATGTTCTACAGCCTCTTTTTCCTGGAGATAGGTGATGGCTAAGACTACAGACTAATAAAATCTCAATGGTACTTTACGTTAGCCTCACCTTTAACCCCTGAAAGGAAATGTCTCACTTGGTATTTATTAGAACCTTTTATTTTCTGATTGCAAAGTTTTAAATTATATTTTCTACACATGATTATGGGGCTGCCATCTTGCCTGAAGTTGACCAAGCTTCTGAGAATGAAAATTCTGATTTAGAGAGTCCTGTTAAACTCCAAATAAGCCAACAATTAAGGAGCTGATTTATAATGGTTTATTAACCAGAAAAATGGTTTAAAAAAAATAAAAAAGGACAAATTTTTGTACAAATTTTTTCAACTTTTTAAGTTTTATGTCCTGTACATTACTTTTCTCACAGAAGACATGGTGGAGACTGGGCTATCAGATTTGTCATCTTTTACATAAGTGTTCTGGTGTAACTGATGCCAGAGATCTATGCTAGAAAGGAGCTGCGACCAGCTACTATTTGCTTCTACCCTGACACTTTTGTACTCTTATCCTGCTGACTCTTGGAAAAACAAGTCTTCAATAGCCTGATAATGCTTCCCCTGCTTATCTAAGATATGGTGGCCTGTATTTTTCTCTTACTCCCAGACCTGAGTACAAGAAGGATGGAGAAGTAGACATACATCTTTCCCCACATTCTTCTTTCCAGATCTTTCTCTCAGTCCCATCATTCACATGATCTCTCCTCCCAATGGTCCCTCCAATTCCCACTCCTCTTCTGCTTCCCAGCTTCTATGTTTAATCCTCCCATATGCCTTACTAATTCTACACATGCAGATAAGTATTTATGTCACCTTCCAATGCTACAGAGTTCTGGACTTTCCTCTCCCACTTTTTAACTACATCTCTTTTCTCTCCTTTAGTATCAGAATTTCTTGTTGTCTTCCAAGTCTGGTTGCAACTAGAGATGAGCGAGTAGTACTCGATCGAGTAGGTATTCGATCGAATACTACGGTATTCGAAATACTCGTACTCGATCGAGTACCACTCGCTGTTCGAATGTAAAAGTTCGATGCAGAACCAGCATTGATTGGCCGAATGCTATACAGTCGACCAATCAACGCTGGTTCATCTCCTACCTTTAGAAGTCTTCTCCGTTCTTCCGGCTCTTCATTCACTCTGCCAGGCATCGGGCCTGGGCAGAGCCGACTGCGCATGTCCGCTTGTAGTGCGGGCATGCGCAGTCGGCTCTGCCCAGGCCTGATGCCTGGCAGAGTGAATTCAGAGCCGGAAGACGCCGCGGGGACGCTGCAAGGAGAAGACTGCTCGGAGGATCCAGCCCGACCCTCACTCGTGGACTTGGTAGGTATAATTTGATCGAACGTTGCCTACCCCTGAAACAAACATTTTCCCCCCATAGACTATAATAGGGTTCGATATTCGATTCGAGTAGTCAAATATTGAGGGGCTACTCGACACAAATATCGAACCTCGAACATTTTACTGTTCGCTCATCTCTAGTTGCAACTCATTTAAACTATTAAAATTGCCTTGTATCACCTTGTAACAAGCTTTCCTCAAACCCATTTTAGGTGCTTCAACAGCTTTCCAACAAGTTCATGTTCAAAATCTAGCGGACTAACCAAAGCTATTTGTTCTCCCTTTATTTCCTCAAAATCTCATAATCCAAAGACATTCTTCATCCTTTTGTTCCTTCTATAACCCTAAAGTGCAGGCATCTATCATAAACCTCTGTGCCAAAGACCTGACCATTAATACAAAGTTTAAGTTGACAACATCTGGCATGAAATTATCTCCTAGTTCCAACGTATCATTGACCTCTTTTTTCCTGCACTTCATCCTGGCTGCTTTCAGCATTTCAGCCAATAACACTTGAAGGCTTCTCATCCCTTCTTGTTGCCCTACTACTTGCATTAGTGACCCTATCACTTCATACCTTGTAAAATCTATCTCTCTGGCTGCCTACGCGTAACTAAAATATTTAACTTGTCTCTTTCTTCTGGTATCTTCCACTCCACTTTTAAAAGATCTCTTGACCCATCCAATGATGTAAACTACCGACCTGTCTAATCTCCCCTTCATCTCCAAACTCCTGGAGCGTTTGGTCTACTCTCATCAACTCAATTATCTTTCTGGCAACTCCTTTCTTATTTCTGTACTCTTCAGAAACTAACTACCCCTACCCAAATCATCTCCTGATGGCTAAGCATCACAGCAGCCACCCTTGACTGATTTTTTGAGATTTGACACTGAAGACCAAATATACTGTACATCGATCATGCTTCACTCTATGAGCTTTAAAGTGCACCTTCAGTTTTATGGCCATATTATAATTTTTCTAAGTCAGTGTATTATGCATTATTTCCATCAAACCCTTATTTCCTTATAGATTGTAAGTTCTTGAAAGCAGGACCATCTTTGAAATGTCAATAAGATTGTTCTGTATAAATGAATATTATCAATATTATCAACCATAGGGGTTAGCACTTGTAGCAAAGTATTTCCCATCCTGTCAGCCATACCATCATATGGTCATAGCCAGAACAGACTGGTCCATCATAGTACATGGAGAGTGGGCTTCTTTGAATTCACTATTGGACACTTGTTGTAGTGCAGAAAGAAGTTGCCGTACAGTGATATGGGATCAACAGGGATCAACATGAACAGAATATGAATGTTTAGGAGTGTTCTTACTGTTTTTTGTAGCTATGAGGGTGTGATAGATAATACACTGTCTACCAATAAATATTTGGACACCCATGTAAATGAAGATATCTGTGGTCATGATGTACACCACGCCTTGGTCCCAGTGCATGGTAAACTCAACACCGACGCTTTTTGCACTATTTTAGATAAGTGTTCTTCCTAAATTATGGCAGTTCTATGGGTCAGACCAATGTTGCTTCTAGGATGACAATGCCAGCAGTCATGTAGCATGGTCTACCATGGCTTGGTACAGTGACAATCAGGTTAACCGACTGGACTGGCCTGCCCATAGCCAAGGCTTCAACCCTATTGAATTGGATTTCTGAACTAAGGGGTGCAGCAGCCATCCAAAATCGGTGAAAGAACCTATCTGTCTTCTCAAAGCCGAATGGAATAAAATACCACTAGCCGTCATACAAGGACATGTGGAAAGCATGTCCCAGGGGATTGAGGCTGCAATTGCCACTGGTGGAGGCTCTACCAACTATTGAATATGAATAAACATTGTTTTTCTATTCTACCACAGGTGTCCAAATACTTATTGGTAGACAGTGTAGAAGCAGAGTTATTTTGTCTTCCAGTCTGATTTTTTAATACTTTGTTCACTAAAAATGAGACTGTAATGAACAAATGTATAGAAATGTTAGGTTTCTAATCATTTATGAAACTATACTACTGGAATGTTAAGTCTAATAAATACAGACGGCTGAAGCCTTTTAATGCAACCATTACATTTACATCCAAGTGAACTAACTAACCCCATTATTTTCTATATGGGTATTATCTTTCAATGTCAAGGACAGAAAATTGCAATGAAAACTTGGCAAGGGTTTTATGTATTTAATCTAAGACAAATGCTTTTTCTTCATTACTGCTGAAGATCAAAGATAAAATATAAAGAAAATATGTGGAAATAAATCTTTTGAAACCAATGAAATCTAAATAATTAGTAAAGTAATTTTGTTTTCTCTAATAACTAATTGAAATTGAAAGACGCGTCTGAATAGAATATCAAAAATTGTTTAATCTGGGAGAAAAAGAGAATAGTTATATTCTGAGCATAAGTCGTGGGGGGTGGAATTGTTAATAATAAACAGTATCTACCTCCTACATTGGAATAAGATATACAAAGCATGGCCAAAAGTACAAGAGGTGGACATAAAAACATTACATCAAAGGTGAGACTGGACCAGTAGAGGACTAGAGGATACTATGATAGCCCAAGGGACGACACAATAAGGAACATAAAAGAAGTAGCAAAACACAACACCATTTGGAACTATGGAGTCATTTCCCATTAAACTCCACAGGATTCCCATTGGGATATTCACATACAGTGGGGCAAAAAAGTATTTAGTCAGTCACCAATAGTGCAAGTTCCACCACTTAAAAAGATGAGAGGCGTCTGTAATTTACATCATAGGTAGACCTCAACTATAACAGACAAAATGAGAAAACAAATCCAGAAAATCACATTGTCTGATTTTGTAAGAATTTATTTGCAAATTATGGTGGAAAATAAGTATTTGGTCAGTAACAAAATTTCATCTCAATACTTTGTTCTCTCTCCTTTGTTGGCAATGACAGAGGTCAAACGTTTTCTGTAAGTCTTCACAAGGTTGGCACACACTGTTGTTGGTATGTTGGCCCATTCCTCCATGCAGATCTCCTCTAGAGCAGTGATGTTTTGGGGCTGTCGCTTGGCATCACGGACTTTCAACTCCCTCCAAAGGTTTTCTATCGGGTTGAGATCTGGAGACTGGCTAGGCCACTCCAGGACCTTGAAATGCTTCTTACAAAGCCACTCCTTCGTTGCCCTGGCGGTGTGCTTTGGATCATTGTCATGTTGAAAGACCCAGCCACGTTTCATCTTCACTGCCCTTGCTGATGGAAGGAGGTTTGCACTCAAAATCTCACGATACATGGCTCCATTCATTCTTTCATGTACCCGGATCAGTCGTCCTGGCCCCTTTGCAGAGAAACAGCCCCAAAGCATGATGTTTCCACCCCCATTCTTTACAGTAGGTATGGTGTTTGATGGATGCAACTCAGTATTCTTTTTCCTCCAAACACGTAAAGTGGTGTTTCTACCAAACAGTTCCAGTTTGGTTTCATCAGACCATAGGACATTCTCCCAATACTCTTCTGGATCATCCAAATGCTCTCTAGCAAACTTCAGACGGGCCCGGACATGTACTGGCTTAAGCAGTGAGACATGTCTGGCACTGCAGGATCTGAGTCCCTGGCGGTGTAGTGTGTTACTGATGGTAGGCTTTGTTACATTGGTCCCAGCTCTCTGCAGTTCATTCACTAGGTCCCCCCGCCTGGTTCTGGGATTTTTGCTCACCGTTCTTTGACCCCACGGGGTGAGATTTTGCGTGGAGCCCCAGAGCGAGGGAGATTATCAGTGGTCTTGTATGTCTTCCATTTTCTAATTATTGCTCCCACAGTTGATTTCTTCAATCCAAGCTGGTTGCCTATTGCAGATTCAGTCTTCCCAGCCTGGTGCAGGGCTACAATTTTGTTTCTGGTGTCCTTTGACAGCTCTTTGGTCTTCACCATAGTGGAGTTTGGAGTCTGACTGTTTGAGGGTGTGCACAGGTGTCTTTTTATACTGATAACAAGTTCAAACAGGAGCCATTATTACAGGTAATGAGTGGAGGAAAGAGGAGACTCGTAAAGAAGAAGTTACAGGTCTGTGAGAGCCAGAAATCTGGATTGTTTGTAGGTGACCAAATACTTATTTTCCACCATAATTTGCAAATAAATTCTTACAAAATCAGATAATGTGATTTTCTGGATTTGTTTTCTCATTTTGTCTCTCATAGTTGAGGTCTACCTATGATGTAAATTACAGACGCCTCTCATCTTTTTAAGTGGTAGAACTTGCACTATTGGTGACTGACTAAATACTTTTTTGCCCCACTGTATAACCTATTTGACTGTATACAATCATAACTATAGAGGCCCATGTTCTGAATATAGACAACTAAGAACTCAGAATTATTTCTTTTGATAGACTGAAGTCACTCATCATATCCATACTGTACACGTTTGTTGGCTGGTAAAGTTGTGGCAGGGAGTTTTCATGCCCTGTTCTTTATCTATGTGCATTGTAGTAGGGTGGGACAAATTTATTGAGAAGTGGTATACAATTTTTGTCTCTTGTGTATATATTTTTGCTTTGTGTGTTACAAAGTGAAATCTAAGTCTGCCATTTATACCAATTTCCGGCATAAATGTGCAAAGTCCAAACTCCTTTGCTAGATGCTACCCGATTTTCTTGTCAAAAGAAGTGTTAAAGAGTAGAGATGAGCGAACAGTAAAATGTTTGAGGTTCGATATTCGTTTCAAGTAGCCCCTCAATATTCGACTACTCGAATCGAATATTGAATCCTATTATACTCTATGGGGGAAAATGCTCGTTTCAGGGGTAGGCAACGTTTGATCAAATTACACTTACCAAGTCCACGAGTGAGGTTCGGGCTGGATCCTCCGAGCAGTCTTCTCCTTGCAGCGTCCCAACGGCGTCTTCCGGTTCTGAATTCACTCTGCCAGGCATTGGACCTGACCAGAGCCGACTGCGCATGCTCGCACTACAAGCGGGCATGCGCAGTCGGCTCTGCCCAGGCCTGATGCCTGTCAGAATGAATGAAGAGCCGGAAGACGCCGCAGAGAAGCTGCACGGAGAAGACTTCTAAAGGTAGGAGAAGAACCAGCGTTGATTGGCCGACTGTATAGCATTCGGCCAATCAATGCTGGTTCTGCATCGAACTTTTCCATTCGAACAGTGAGTGGTACTCGATCGAGTAGGAGTATTTCGAATACCGTAGTATTCCATCAAATACCTACTCGATCGAATACTACTCGCTCATCTCTACTAAAGAGCAAAGAGTGGAAATCTTTTATGCAAAAGTGTTAGATTTAATCTTTTCTCTGAAATACGATTACTAATGTTTTTTTTTTTACTCTTCTCCATTTGTTAAGCCTTCTAGAAAAAAATTGTAAGCAGTATGGAAAGTTGAGGTACTTTCCTAAGGCTAGGTCCACATCTGTGCATGGATCTCCATTGTTCGGGTCTGCCGGTGAACCTGAATAATAGAGAGCCAGACCACTAAAACAGCAGCTACCTGCGGATCTCCATGGACTCCAAAGATGGGTGTCCATTGGGTTTACACTATTTTTTTACTAAAACTGGTGGAAAGAAAGTCCATAATTTTCAGAGGTTTCTGTGGTGGTGTCTCCGGCACAGATGTGAACCTCACCTCAGACGGTCAGTAAAATAATAATATGGCTACTCAATGAAGGGCACATGCTTTGACCTTTAGGTTATATACATTAGGATTAGGTATTTCCAGTGTAATAAGAGTGTATTTTACAATGGAATGGAAACAACGTGTATCATGTATTTTCTGTACACAGAGAAATGTCATTCTGCCCTGAGATATGCCAAAGCAAAAACAGATAAAAGGTTACACATAAGACGCTGGCTGTGTTTCAAGGTGTCTTGCAAGTCTCTGGTCTAACCAGAAGGCTAGACTTACATGTTTGTTTTGAATCAGATAATGTCACCATTACTCCGTGAGATGTGATGAAACATAAGACACTGCAAGCCAAAGGCAACATTCTGCATGAGTTAGGTTGTGATGAATATTTATAGCTATAGAATCATACATCACGGTGGAAGAAGAAAAAAAATACTATACCTGTTCCAGACAAATTTTGTTGCACAGTACAAAAGTTATTGAACCTTTAATAATGCAATTAATCAACTGTGTGAGTCTAAATTTGGTTGACAGTGCTAAAAGAAATAGAAAACCAAAAGAGTGTAATACATTTTAGGCTATAAAAGTCAAATCCAGAAGCAAATTAAAAAAAATAGTCTTAAATGTTAACTCGAATTTCATTAACTCCTCTCTAAAACTTCATGTTGTTCTGGTTTGTGGGTACACAGGCTAAGCTTCAGGTTACTGTTTTATCTACAGTTTATTATGTAACTTTACAAATCACAGCACTGCTTTAACCCTTAAGTACTATCATGGTGTCTATCATACACCACTGTCATACATATGATAGACACCATGATAGTACTTAAGGGTTAAGGTGAAGAAATCAAAAACTAGAAAAAAAAACTAGTATCAGTGGCTAGTCCAAGCATGGCCACCAAAGTCTTAGTATAGGTGCTGGAATGATTGATATTTAGGATTTCTATAACTTTTTTTTTTTCATATGAATGACTTATCCTTAGGATAGGTTATCAGTATTAGTTTGGTGGCGGATGATACTTGGTACCCAGGGAGCCTCAGGCATACCGTATACAGAGTTGGAAGCAGAAGGCTTGCCACTACATAGTGTACAGAGCTTTTAGCTTCCTTCACAGCTTTCTGCTCTACCCACTGTATTTTCAAGAGTACATTATTATCTTTTTTTATTGCTTATTACTTCTCTAACTACTACATTACAGAACTGATCTGTATCTGAACCAGTAGCTACTACAGCTGCCCAGTACCCTGTGAGCACTTGACCATTGAACCAGGGGAAGCAAGAACCATGATGGCTTCTTGATCTGTATACATACTGTTCATTGTATATACAGCTATTAGGAAGGCAGGGAAAGTAATAAGCTATCCTTTCTCTCGCTGTTTCAGGGGTCAGCAAACTTTGGTACTCCAGCTGTTGTGATACTAGAACTCCCAGCATTCGTACTTGCTCAGCTATTCTTGGAATTTCTCATAGAGTTGAATGGTTTGCTGGGAGTTGTAGTTTCATAACAGAGTTCCAAAGGTTGCTGACCACTGCTCTATGGTGAGTCTGGACATCACTGACAAGTCGTTCCCTTCCCCTGTAGCTGTAGGCTTTCAATTGAAATTTAAAATGTAATTGTGAAGTTCCTTGTTGACGCATCTGATATTTATCACCATCAGGTGATTGGCAAGACATTAAGATCCAATATGAGAAACTTTTCTTTATCCTGTTGGGGATAGTCAGGAGACACTTATACATATTACCTAATGTTTATGGCCAATATAAAAATCTTTGGAAAACTCCTGACACTTATTTCTTTCATTTAGCATAAAATTTGTTCTACTCCACAGGCCAATGTGGTGGTTCAGTGTTTAGCACTGTTGCCTTGCAGCGCTGGAGTCCTAGGTTCAAATCCTGCCATAGACAACATCTGCAGGGAGTTTGTATATTCTCCCCATGATTTCTTCCTGTACTCCAATAATATAAATAAATAACAAAAGAAAAAATACTGATAGGGAAAAATGTAGATTTTGAGCCCCATATGGAGTATTAGCACTACAAAAAAAAGTGTCTACAAGTGGTTGTTTTGGTTCAGGTTTCAGGCTATGGCCCAACATAGAGAAATACAGCTGAAAAATGCACCAAAAAACACCTTATATTTTTTCATTTAATATTTTCTGTGTTTTTCTTCACTTGTGGTTTTGCAGCTAAAATTAGCATGCTGCATTTTTCAAAAATGCATGAAGTTTGGAAAACAGTTTTTTGGGATAAGATTTAACATAATCGCATTCACTTTGCCGATACTGTAAAAAGCTGCATTTTTTTCTGCTAAATTTCTACCACAAGAGGATTTAGCCTCATGGGTCTTGTGCTAAGACTAATTGGTAAAATCAGGGGTGTAACTACCATGGTAGCAGCGGCTGCCACAGGCCCGGGACATTAGGAGGCCTGTCAACAGCCTCTACCACTGCATTTTTTTAATAGGCCGTTACCCGCTGAAGTAACTCCAGCGGTTAAAGAGTCTTATTTACTTACCTCTCCTGGCTCCAGGAAGGCTTTGGGCCTACTTGTGTGACATTCCTGATGTCACATGACTGGGGCCCATGTCCATATGCGTTGAGACACAGGCCCTGGATCATGTGATGCTCCGTTACGTTATTGAATATGGCCGACATCAGCAGGGAGTTCAGAAGAACCAGGGATAGGTAAGTAATAGAGATGAGCGAACACTAAAATGTTCGAGGTTCGAAATTCGATTCGAACAGCTGCTCACTGTTCGTGTGTTCGAACGGGTTTCGAACCCCATTATAGTCTATGGGGAACATATACTCGTTAAGGGGGAAACCCAAATCCGTGTCTGGAGGGTCACCAAGTCCACTATGACACCCCAGGAAATGATGCCAACACCTCTGGAATGACACTGGGACAGCAGGGGAAGCATGTCTGGGGGCATCTAACACACCAAAGACCCTCTATTACCCCAACATCACAGCCTAACAACTACACACTTTACACATTCAAAAAAACCTCTATCAAAGTGGGAAAAATACCTGGAAACCTTCTTTACTCCCCAAATGGATGGACACAAACCCCAATTTAAGCTCAACAAACAGTAACAACCACCCCTTTAAATCACATTCCCCATGACAACCACGGATGGAATAGACAATGGGAAATCCAAAAGCCCTCACCCTTAACTGTCATTTTGAGTGTGTGTGTGTGTGTGTGTGTGTGTGTGTGTGATGTGGTAAGACCTTCCAAAATTCACTTTTCTAGCCCTTAACATGAGCCCTTCCAAACAAAGTTACAGGACCTTAAGCTGAGCTACCAGCAGAGATTGAGGCCCTTGGCATGAGTAGAGCCTTGCACCAGCAGTGTTTTTGGCACTTAGGGTGAGTTGAGCCTTGTACCAGCGTGTGTCCCTTAACATCAGGCGAGCCCTAAGTTCTGCACTTTGCACAAAAGTTCAACATTAACCTTAGTAGCCTTAGTAGGCCCGAGAACCAGGAACAGGTCTTGCAATGGCTGTCGGATAACGCTTAAAGCACATTGTCCACCAGCCAGTCAGCCTCTACCTCCTCTTACCCAACAGTCTTGTCCTCCTTCCACCCAAAATTCCCAATCTTCCCAGAACAATAACCCCAACTGTCCCTGCTCCCCAGAGCTGTTCTCCCTTCCTTTGACTGTACCGCAACCTGCCCCTCCATTTCGCGATTCCACGGACCTAACAGACGAGTATCTGTGTCCAGATGCTCAAACACTAGAGTCTCCTCCATCTCCGGTCGATATGGTGGCGGATGACCAGCAACCCACCCTCATCGACGACGATGAGACGCAGTTGCTGTCAGGGCAGCCAGTTGACATGCGCATTGTGCAGGAGGAGGAGGCGAGACAGGAGTTGGAAGAGGAGGTGGTGGACGACGAGGACACCGACCCCACCTGGACAAGGCGGATGTCAAGCTGGGAAAGTAGTGTGGATGTTGAGGCAGGTGCAGCACCAAAAAGGGTAGCTAGAGGCAGAGACATGTCCAGAGGCAGAGGTCAGCTGCTTTGCCGAAGCCAGGCCAGACCCGCAATGTCCGAAGATGTTCCCTTTTGTACCCAGCCCAGAAAAACTCCCCCATCGAGGGCACGTTTCTCGAAGGTGTAGAGTTTTTTCAAGGAATGCGCCGAGGACAGATATAGTGTCGTCTACACAATTTGCCTCTCGAAATTGAGTAGGGGCCCTGAGAAGACAACCTGTCCAGGGGCAACCTGTCCACCACTTCAATGCACCGTCATTTGGAATCCAAGCACTGGAATCAGTGGCAGGCAGCAACGGCAGGACAAACGTCGCCCGCCATTCATGCCACTGCCTCTGCTCACAGTGCTAGCGATGCACTCCAGAGGACGAGCCAGGACATCACTTCATCTGCCTCTGCCACTTTGTTGACTTCTCCCTCATCCTCCCCTTTTCCTGCCACTTCTCCTTTTGCCCGCACCATCATGCGCCTCTTCCCAGCAACTCCCCATCTCCCAGGCCTTTCATTTCATGCTAAAGTACAGCGCAACGCACCCACATGCCCAAGGCTTCAACGGCCTCATCTCCAAAAATCTGGCCCAGGAGATGTTGGAGTCCCGGCTGGGGGACACTCTGCCCTTTTTGGGCAGAGTGTCTACTGCGCCACCTCACTGTGCCGTCCACACCAGCACTTTCCCCCAAACATGAGGCGGTCCCTAAATTCAGCGCTTAGCTTAGCTGGGAAGAGGCGCATTATGGTGCAGGCCAAAAGGGCGGATGAGGGTGAACTCCCCAATGTGTCACAGATGGATATGTAGGTGTCCTTGCATCATATCCTTGCACCATACTTGGCTGGATTGGACTTTCATTTTGTGCCAAAAAGTGGTCAAGACAGCGATCCCTCAGCTAATCCCATTACACCATCCATTGCCAACTGCAGCGCTGAAATTACCATAACTGGAAGTGGTCCAAAATCTTTCTCTGCATTTAGCCAGGCTTGATGCTATGGTAGGCTCCAGGGTTTTCTTAATGCATATTGGATGGGGGACTCAGATGTGTTTCTCAGCACTGAGACCACCACTTCTGAGATCCCAAAGGAAGTAGGCAAGAGATGTGCAGTGCAGAAAAAAAAGATGAGAAAATAAGTGTAGGCTGTAGAGCACAGAGGGATCGGAGAGGGCAGAGCTGGTGTCGGCCAGGTATTCCCAGTCAGAAACTGGCACTATATGTCAGTGGCAGGACTTGAGTGTATTTGTAACCCCAATATATTCTTTGAATTCCCAGTGAGAAACTGGCACTATATGGCAGTGGCAGGACTTGAAGGTATTTGTAACCCCAATATATTCTTTGCATTCCCAGTCAGACAATGGCACTATATGGCAGTGGCAGGACTTGAAGGTATTTGTAACCCCAATATATTCTTTGAATTCCCAGTCAGACAATGGCACTATATGGCAGTAGCAAAAATAGTGGGTGTATATAGCCCCAATTCTATTGCTAGGGGACTTGCAGGGTATTTCTGGGGTGAAGGTGGGGGGGGGGCACACCGTTGGAACGGGGATTGGGGGTATACGGGAATACACTGTCAGTGTATTCCATTCAGGATGCTGGGAAAGCTGGGTTGCGGCGATTGAGCCCGTCAGTGCCACGTTACACTGACAAGCTTCTCCCTGGAATTTAGCTCTTATAAGAGCTGTTGGTTGTCTTCTCCTTCCTATCCTAGCCTGTCCCTGCCTACCCAGAATCTAAGCCCTAGCTAAATGGACGGAAACCTCCATCCCCGGTGAATTGCAAGCTCAGAATGACGCGAACCTGGGCGGCGCTGTTCTTTTAAATTAGAGGTCACATGTTTTCGGCAGCCAATGGGTTTTTCCTACTTTTTTCAACGTCACCGGTGTCGTAGTTCCTGTCCCACCTACCCTGCGCTGTTATTGGAGCAAAAAAGGCGCCAGGGAAGGTGGGAGGGGAATCGAGTAATGGCGCACTTTACCACGCGGTGTTCGATTCGATTCGAACATGCCGAACAGCCTAATATCCGATCGAACATGAGTTCGATAGAACACTGTTCGCTCATCTCTAGTAAGTAACAGTATTTTTATGTTTTTATCCCCCAAGGGTCTCCAATTATTATACTCTAGGTGCCCATAATTGGATATAAATCTGTGTGCAAGGGCCACTATGGGGAACAATACTGTGTGCATGGGCCACTATAGGGCATAATAGTGTGCGCAGTAATACGCAAGGGGGAAGATGGTTGATCAGGGTCTTCAGCGTCGGTTGGGGGCCATGTCAATAGTTCGCCACGGGGCCCTGCCATTCCTAGTTACACCACTGGGTACAATACTAACTTACAAGTTAACTACCTATAGATGGCACTAGAGACTGTTTTCTTTCTTCTGGAGGGGAATCTTGTCTCATTTATACAAGGCAATGTAAAGTCACAATGAAAGTCAGGAGTTTCTGTTTTTTTTTTTTTAGTTTTAAAGCTTAATATTGATATATCCACTTACTATGTTATGAACATAATATGGCTCCATTCACACACTGGTTATTGAACTACAATATGGTACAAATAGAAATCTTTAGGGACCTGCTATACTTACGTATGAACCTGTTTTTTGTTTAAAGATTTGACTTATGTTAAGTTTTTTGTAAATATGACAGAAGAAAAGACAGCGCTCTACTGCATACTGTTTCTTAGGTATTCTCCCTTACAACTAGTGTCTATGAGGGAAAATGAATCAATAATACAGCACTGTAGGCATACGTCATATGACAAAGCATGGAGATTTTTCAGGTACGTATGACTAAGTCACAGAGTTGCCCCGTGCCTCCATAACAACTCTATACCCAGGGCTGTGCTGTGTACATAGGACTTTGTAGTCATTTTGTTATAAGCGTTTACATATATTGCTATATTCCTATTCTATTCACTATTACATATTCAATTGTCTTATTAAATGTTCAATACCATTCCCTTTTCCTTATATTCAAATCACCTGTTTTCACTTCTCCTTAACACCCCCAAAATATATACATTTCCCAATAATCCCATTTTAATTATCCAATAGTCTGATTACCATTAATACATGGGACTATTAGAATAAACTAATCCAGGCATTACCAGTTAACTCAGAGAGATCAATTGCACTAAGACCTCAAAGATCCATTGACAAAAATGTGTGATTGATCCCTTTTTTTTCTGTAGGGATCAATCATGTACCGTATGTTGAATAGTAAAGTGAGCAAAAGTGTTTTTTTTTTTTTTTATTCTAATATTCTTATTTAAATTCTTATCATTTTCTTTGCTTTTTGCAAATAATTATTATTCATACAACACAACTCATCTAACAAAAGTTTTAATAAGTTATTTTTGCCATCTATTTAAGTAATAAAAAACCGAAATATTTCTCTGAATATGTAAAAGAGGATTGTGATTTTTCTAACTCAAATCAAAGATGACATATGAATATCAATACGAGTTTTGGAATTAGAAGTAAAATATTCTCATTAGAATGTTAAATATTCTACTGGAGAAATTCATTCTTTCAATTTCTGTTTTAATTGGGTCCAAAGAGAATTTGAGAATTCTTATGTGAGGACGCGTTGTGTTTTGTAAACTCTGAAAATATTTTTTTTTCTCTATGCCATTTATTATACTATTTACTGCAATTTTTTCAATAGATGAAATGTCAAGATATAAAATGTAATTATGTTACCAATAGTATAGTAAACCGTAATAGTGATAAGTGGAGTGTGTATGGCAAAAACAAAAGATGGAAATGTCAAATCTTGGCTTACTTTACTTCTTGGGACAATGCAATCCAAGACCTGTGTTGTAATGTGATTTTTTTTTAAAAAAAAAAATTATTTCATGATATTCATGATATTCTGTCATGAGATGTTTTTCCTACTGTATATAAGTATCCAATAGAAAAACGGTATCCCTACAATCAAATGATAAATTGTGTATAAAACATAACTTTTAATAATTTAGTCAAAATCCCCCAAACTGGAAGTAATGTTAAATGATGTCAACTATCAACTAAAACAGGTAAGGTATCGTCACCACCATGAGTATTCCCCAGACAGAGTGAAAAGATGACAGCCTCTCCTCCGGGTATAAATCCTCAGTTATGGTGTATCTGACCACCCAACACCCAATGTTATTAACCTAACAGTACTACTGACTTCGGGATTGATTCAAATCTCCCAAAATCCCGCTGCAGGACTCTCAATTGTATATATATTGTAGAATTGCTGTCAGACACTAGGTACATTCAGTATATTTTATCTAGTATCCACCCTGTGGCCCCGCAGTGGACTGATAAGTCAACTATCAATGTCAATACCCCATTATCACTATGGTCAACAAGATAGATGAATTCTCCATAGTCGTGTCAGTGTTAAATCATATAGCAAGTTCCTATAGCCAGATATCAAATATATTCAGCCCCTCAACACTACATACTGACAGGAATACTAGGTTAATAACACTAATACTAGCACATACTCTGACAGGTGATTGAAATAATGCAGCAATAATCCTAGCTGACTAACTGCCCGGATTGCTTCTTATACTGTCAGTATATGGGTCGATAGACTAGTATTGGCTAGTATTCTGTCCCCTATAACAGGTGGTTGACCTATTGTAGTGATTACTGATGTCTGCTCACTGTCAGAAGGGTGTTCCTGACAGTCTAGCTGGGCTGTGAGGATCGCTCCTCCCCGACAGTACTCATCCATAGCCTTGTACTGTCAGAGGGGGCATTCTGTACCACCCAGCAATGATGCTGAGCTGTGAAGAATGCCCCCCAGTACTAGTCTATGGATGAGTAAAGTTGGGGGTGGAGCATTCTTTACAGCTTAGTGTCATGACTGGGCAGTAAGAAACGCCCCCTCTGATAGTACAGAAGTATAGACGAGTACTGTCAGAAGGGGGAGGGTGCGATCCTTGCAGCCCAGCTAGACTGTCAGAAACACCCTTCTGACAGTAAGCAGAGATCGGTGCCATTATAATGGCACTGATAACTGCAGCCCCGAGGCACATAACGATAAGGCAGCATTCACACTGAGTAACGCTGGCGTTTTTTGTGCTTATTTTGGCACGTAGCACCGCGTAAACGCCGCAAACGCAGCCAAAATAAGCACAAAAAACGCCAGCGTTACTCAGTGTGAATGCTGCCTAAAGCTGATAGTGCGCTGAATTCAGTGCACTGTTGGCTTTCTAGCAGTATGTAAAACCGCATGTGCCCGAGGACATGAAAGGTCCTCTTTAAAACCTATTGTCAACTTGCGGTATTTTCCATTGTTGAAGCAACAACGAAATGAATTGTGCAGGTGGAGTCAGTCATCTTATCCCACAGTGTTATCCTCAATGTAAAACATTACAATGACTATTTTTCACCTTAATTTTTGTTGTCGAACTTGATCTACTGATATAAAACTTGTGAAAGGATATTCATAATTTGTAACTGGAAACATAAATCAAAGGGCTAACAACGTCAGTCCATATCTTCGCTGCCACCATTGATAACACTAACGTTTTTTTTAGTTGCCCTTTTAAAATCATCGGATCATTCTCGTATGTAGAAAATAATAAAAAAAAAAATCTTAGAAATGATCTTGTTGTTTAGATTTATAAATAGGCAAGGAATAAGCAGTCAATGAACCAAAACAAAATGTCTCTCGTCTTTCACTCCATGTCATCACTATTTCATCACATATATTAAGACCTGCAGCAGGTTCTCCCCTCT
Source organism: Leptodactylus fuscus (assembly GCF_031893055.1). Taxonomy (NCBI): domain Eukaryota; kingdom Metazoa; phylum Chordata; class Amphibia; order Anura; family Leptodactylidae; genus Leptodactylus; species Leptodactylus fuscus. The sequence continues at coordinate 41,011,572 of NC_134266.1, forward strand.
CTAGCTAATGTTACTTCCACTGTCTACTGAGCTGTGACTTTTTTATTTAACAGGAAAATCAAATGTTGTCAACTCTCTCAGAGTTACAATGGCTTCCCTATGAATAGAGCATTCATTACCAGAGAAAAATAAGTAATATAATATACCTATGGATGCAAAGAGTTACATTTGGGTTTTCTTAGGTTTACCTTTAGAGAATAGGGACGACTATTGTGCTGTAGAACAAGCGCTATTCACTATCGTGCTAATAGGATTTACAGTAAGAAATAGGACTAAATCTGCATAAAGTAGTTTCTTTCTGAATATCTAGGACTGTGATTCAATTATAACTATCATTACTGTATATTATATCATATTATATTATATCACTGCTGTATAAACAAAAAAACAAAATAAAACAAAAAACACTTATTTTACCTGCTGTGGGGTACTAGAAACTTGCATATACTAGACCAAAAATAGTAAGTTTCAAAAGTATTTATTAGAGATGAGCGAACAGTGTTCTATCGAACTCATGTTCGATCGGATATTAGGCTGTTCGGCATGTTCGAATCGAATCGAACACCGTGTGGTAAAGTGCGCCATTACTCGATTCCCCTCCCACATTCCCTGGCGCCTTTTTTGCTCCAATAACAGCGCAGGGTAGGTGGGACAGGAACTACGACACCGGTGACGTTGAAAAAAGTAGGAAAAACCCATTGGCTGCCGAAAACATGTGACCTCTAATTTAAAAGAACAGCGCCGCCCAGGTTCGCATCATTCTGAGCTTGCAATTCACTGGGGACAACCACAACAGCTCTTGTAAGAGCTAAATTCCAGGGAGAAGCTTGTCAGTGTAACGTGGCACTGACGGGCTCAATCGCCGCAACCCAGCTTTCCCCGGATCCTGAATGGAATACACTGACAGTGTATTCCCGTATACCCTATACATACCCCCAATCCCCATTCCAACGGTGTGCCCCCCCCCCCACCTTCACCCCAGAAATACCCTGCAAGTCCCCTAGCAATAGAATTGGGGCTATATACACCCACTATTTTTGCTACTGCCATATAGTGCCATTGTCTGACTGGGAATTCAAAGAATATATAGGGGTTACAAATACCTTCAAGTCCTGCCACTGACATATAGTGCCATTGTCTGACTGGGAATTCAAAGAATATATTGGGGTTACAAATACCTTCAAGTCCTGCCACTGACATAAAGTGCCAGTTTCTGACTGGGAATTCAAAGAATATATTGGGGTTACAAATACCCTCATTTCTTGCTACTGCCATATAGTGCCATTGTCTGACTGGGAATTCCAAGAATATATTGGGGTTACAAATACCTTCAAGTCCTGCTCCTGCCATATAGTGCCAGTTTCTGACTGGGAATTCAAAATGCGCAAGGCTCCCGGAAAGGGACGTGGACGAGGCCGTGGGCGAGGTCGGGGGAATGGTTCTGGGGAGCAAGGTAGCAGTGAAGCCACAGGGCGTCCCGTGCCTACTCCTGTGGGGCAGCAAGCATTGTGCCGCTCCACAGTGCCAGGGTTGCTTGCCACATTAACTAAACTGCAGGGTACAAACCTGAGTAGGCCCGAGAACCAGGAACAGGTCTTGCAATGGCTGTCGGATAATGCTTACAGCACATTGTCCAGCAGCCAGTCAGGCTCTGCCTCCTCTCCTCCTATTACCCAACAGTCTTGTCCTCCTTCCTCCCAAAATTCCCAAGCTTCACAGAACAATAACCCCAACTGTCCCTGCTCCCCAGAGCTGTTCTCCGCTCCTTTCATTGTCCCTCAACCTGCCCCTCCATTTCACGATTCCACGGACCTAACAGAGGAGCATCTGTGTCCAGATGCTCAAACACTAGAGTCTCCTCCATCTCCGTTCGATTTGGTGGTGGATGACCAGCAACCCACCCTCATCGACGACGATGTGACGCAGTTGCCGTCAGGGCATCCAGTTGACATGCGCGTTGTGCGGGAGGAGGAGATGAGACAGGAGTTGGAAGAGGAAGTGGTGGATGATGAGGACACTGACCCGACCTGGACAGGGGGGATGTCAAGCGGGGAAAGTAGTGTGGATGTTGAGGCAGGTGCAGCACCAAAAAGGGTAGCTAGAGGCAGAGGTCAGCAGCTTAGGCAAAGCCAGGCCACACCCGGAATCTCCCAAGATGTTCCAGTTCGTACCCAGCCCCGAAAAACTCCCACCTCGAGGGCACGTTTCTCGAAGGTGTGGAGTTTTTTCCAGGAATGCGCCGAGGACAGATATAGTGTTGTCTGCACAATTTGCCTCTCGAAATTGATTAGGGGCTCTGAGAAGAGCAACCTGTCCACCACTTCAATGCGCCGTCATTTGGAATCCAAGCACTGGAATCAGTGGCAAGCAGCAACGGCAGGACAAAGGCCGCCTGCCGTTCACGCCACTGCCTCTGCCACTGCCACTGCTGACTGTGCTGGCGATGCACTCCAGAGGACGAGCCAGGACACCACTTCATCTGCCTCCGCCACTTGTTGACTTCTTCCTCATCCTCCCCTGTTCCTGTCTTATCTCCTTCTCCTGCACCATCAAAGGCACCATCAGGCGCTTCTTTACAACAACCCACCATCTCTCAGACATTGGAGCGGCGGCAGAAATACACCGCTAACCACCCACACGCGCAAGCCTTGAACGCCAACATTGCTAAACTGCTGGCCCAGGAGATGTTGGCGTTCCGGCTTGTTGAAACTCCCGCCTTCTTGGACCTGATGGCAACTGCGGCACCTCGCTATGCCGTCCCTAGCCGTCACTACTTCTCCCGGTGTGCCGTCCCCGCCTTGCACCAGCACGTGTCACTCAACATCAGGCGGGCCCTTACTTCCGGGCTTGCACCTTTGCACAAAGGTCCACTTGACCACCGACGCGTGGACAAGTGCATGCGGACAGGGACGCTACATTTCACTGACGTCACACTGGATGAATGTAGTTGAGGCTGGGACTGCTTCCCAAACTGGCCCGGTGTACCTCGTCTCCCCGCCTAACATTCCTGGCAGGGACACGAGAAGAACACCCCCCTCCTCCTCCTCCTCCACCGCCTCCTCCTCCGCCACCGCCTCCTCCTCCGCTGTTAGATTGACCCCAGCTACGAGTTGGAAACGTTGCAGCACTGGCGTTGGTAGACGTCAGCAGGCCGTGCTGAAGCTGATTAGCTTGGGGGACAGACAGCACACTGCCTCCGAGGTGAAGGATGCCCTCCTCGATGAGACAGCAATATGGTTTGAGCCGCTGCACCTGGGCCCAGGCATGGTCGTTTGTGATAACGGCCGGAACCTGGTAGCAGCTCTGGAGCTTGCCGGACTCCAACATGTTCCATGCCTGGCCCACGTCTTCAACCTAGTGGTGCAACGTTTCCTAAAGAGCTACCCCAATGTTCCAGAGCTACTGGTGAAAGTGCGGCGCATGTGCGCCCACTTTCGCAAGTCAACAGTAGCCGCTGCTAGCTTAAAATCTCTCCAGCAACGCCTGCATGTGCCACAACACCGGCTTTTGTGCGACGTCCCCACACGCTGGAACTCAACGTTTCAGATGTTGAATAGAGTGGTTGAGCAGCAGAGACCTTTGATGGAATACCAGCTACAAAACCCTAGGGTGCCACAATGTCAGCTGCCTCAGTTTCTCATCCATGAGTGGCCATGGATGAGAGACCTTTGTGACATCCTACGGGTGTTTGAGGAGTCCACAAGGAGGGTGAGCTCTGAGGATGCAATGGTGAGCCTTACAATCCCGCTCTTGTGTGTTCTGAGAGAATCCCTGATTGACATCAGGGATAACTCAGATCACACAGAGGAGTCAGGGATAGCATCCGATCCATCACAGCTGGAGAGTAGGTCCACACATCTGTCTGCTTCATCGCGTTTAATGGAGGAGGAGGAGGAGGAAGAAGAGTTGTCCGATGATGTGATGGTGATACAGGAGGCTTCCGGGCAACTTTGAATCGTCCCATTGTTGGAGTGCGGATGGGTAGACATGGAGGATGAGGAGGAAATGGAGATTGAACTTTCCGGTGGGGCCAGAGGAGTCATGCCAACTAACACTGTGGCAGACATGGCTGAGTTCATGTTGGGGTGCTTTACAACCGACAAGCGTATTGTCAAAATCATGGAGGACAACCAGTACTGGATCTTTGCTATCCTTGACCCCCGGTATAAAAACAACATCTCCTCTTTTATTCCGGTAGAGGGGAGGGCCAATCGCATCAATGCTTGCCACAAGCAATTGGTGCAGAATATGATGGAGATGTTTCCAGCATGTGACGTTGGCGGCAGGGAGGGCAGTTCCTCCAGTAGGCGACCAAGTTCTCACCGGTCCACACAAACAAGGGGCACACTGTCTAAGGTCTGGGACACCTTGATGGCACCCCCTCGCCAAAGTGCCGCCACGGAGGGTCCTAGTGTCACCAGGCGTGAGAAGTATAGGCGCATGTTGCGGGAATACCTTTCCGACCACAGCCCTGTCCTCTCCGACCCCTCTGCGCCCTACACGTATTGGGTGTCGAAGTTGGACCTGTGGCTTGAACTTGCCCTATATGCCTTGGAGGTGCTGTCCTGTCCTGCCGCCAGCGTCCTATCTGAGAGGGTGTTCAGTGCAGCCGGTGGCATCATCACTGACAAGCGCACCCGTCTGTCAGCTGAGAGTGCCGACCGGCTCACTTTGATAAAAATGAACCACCACTGGATAGAGCCTTCATTTTCGTGCCCACCTGTGTAAAGCACCCCAACATGAAACTCCATGTCTGTGCTCAAACTCTCCAATTCCTCCGCATCCTCATACTCATCCACCATAAGCGTTGCACAATTCTGCTAATACTAGGCACCCTCCATCCTGATTTCCCACAACTCTGCTGGTTAGAGGCTCCCTCACCCTGATTTCCCACAACTCTGCTGGTTAGAGGCTCCCTCCACCCTGATTTCCCACAACTCTGCTGGTTAGAGGCTCCCTCCACCCTGATTTCCCACAACTCTGCTGGTTAGAGGCTCCCTCCACCCTGTTTTCCCACAACTCTGCTGGTTAGAGTCTCCCTCCACCCTGATTTCCCACAACTCTGCTAGTTAGAGGCTCCCTCCACCATGAATTTGCCCAAACTGGGGTTTTTAGAGGCTCCCTCCACCATGAATTTCCCAAAACTTGGCTGTTTAGAGGCTCAATCCACCATGAATTGGTCCAAACTGGGCTGGTTAGAGGCTCCCTCCACTATGAATTTGGCCAAACTGGGGTTTTTAGAGGCTCCCTCCACCATGAATTTCCCAAAACTTGGCTGTTTAGAGGCTCCCTCCACCATGAATTGGTCCAAACTGGGCTGGTTAGAGGCTCCCTCCACCATGAATTTGGCCAAACCGGGTTTTTTAGAGGCTCCCTCCACCATGAATTGGTCCAAACTGGGGTTTTTAGAGGCTCCCTCTACCATGAATTGGTCCAAACTGGGGTTTTTAGAGGCTCCCTCCACCATGAATTTCCCAAAACTTGGCTGTTTAGAGGCTCCCTCCACTATGAATTGGTCCAAACTGGGCTGGTTAGAGGCTCCCTCCACCATGAATTTGGCCAAACTGGGGTTTTTAGAGGCTCCCTCCACCATGAATTTGCCCAAAATGGGCTGTTTAGAGGCTCCCTCCACCATGAATTTGCCCAAACTCTGCTGGTTAGAGGCTCAATCCACCCTGATTTTCAAAACAAATGTTGGTGCCAACCTCAACTTACTACAAGGGCCAAATTCACTGCTGGTGACAAGCTCTCCTCACTCCAAGTGCCAAATACACATGTTTCAAGGTGTTTTCCTACTGTCAGAGAGGTGGTATTGAGTGTGTAAAGTGTGTAGTTGTTAGGCTGTGATGTTGGGGTAATAGAGGGTCTTTGGTGTGTTAGATGCCCCCAGACATGCTTCCCCTGCTGTCCCAGTGTCATTCCAGAGGTGTTGGCATCATTTACTGGGGTGTCATAGTGGACTTGGTGACCCTCCAGACACGGATTTGGGTTTCCCCCTTAACGAGTTTATGTTCCCCATAGACTATAATGGGGTTCGAAACCCGTTCGAACACACGAACAGTGAGCGGCTGTTCGAATCGAATTTCGAACCTCGAACATTTTAGTGTTCGCTCATCTCTAGTATTTATTAAATTATATTAAATGACAACAACGGCAAGAATACAAAGTAAATTACATGTCATATGAAACATAGCTATAGATCAACAAAAAAGGTACAGCTCCATATTGTAGAAGGTAGCATGCAAAAACAAGAATATAAAAATAGAAACAGTAAAACAGAATATCAGTCCCTGCTCCCAGCCACACTTGTTCTCTTCTCTTCCTCGCTCTGTATATTGTTTTCCATTTCTGAGCCCTGATAAGAACTAAACAACATCTTCAGAAGTGTCTCTCATATTCCCTGGAACCACTCAGTGGCGTAACTAGGAATGGTGGGGCCTCATGGCAAACTTTTGACATGGTTCCCCCCTCTGACGCCTTCCACCCCTGAAGACCCCAACCAACCGACCTCCCCCTTTGCATTCCTGCACGCACTATTATGCCCCATAGTGGCCCCGACACATAGTATTATGCCCCATAGTTGCCCCTGCACACAGTATTACATCCATGTCGCGATGCAAGGACACAAGCCTGGCCCACGTGATGTCCTTGATGTCACCAAGTAGGCCTGAAGCCTGCCCAGGAGAGGTAATACTAATTAACAATGATTTTTATGTTCCCTCACCACCCCTGGGCCTCCTATCATTATACTCAGGATTCTGAAAAGACACCCCGAGTATAATGATAGAGGTGTTTGTGGGGTTCGCAGGCTCACGGCCTTACTTAGCGATCCCTTTTCCTAATCACAGCTGCCTCCACAGAAGGGGAATCTCCGGTGGCCGTAAGCAGGTAAGTAAATAGGGATTGGTAAGTAAATAGGGCCAGTTACCTGCTGAAGTTACTCCGTTTGGGGGGGGGGGGGTCCCGAATGGTATACCGAACACAGATGTGAAGCAGGCCTTAAACGAGTAATTCCAGCACACATTAACTTGACAAATTTAAATAACTTTTAATAATTCCTGTTGTGAGATCACGCTGTAGTGTTTTTTCAGATCAGATTAAACATTGCTATATCTGTACCTTATTGGCTTCACACAAGCTCCATCACTGGCTTTACATGAACAACACCCTGGAAGTTAGTAGTATACTAACACATTTATAACCAGCTTTTATACAGGAAACACATGGAGCAGTTTAATGCGCTATATATAGTGACAACTATATGTGGCAGTGTATGTTTACCTTGTAGTAACTAGATTTTGATTCATTATATTGAATTTGATCACTTGGGAACTACCATTAGCAAAAGGCTTTTTTGGCTAAAAGAAACCCAGAGTTTTTGTCAAATAAATAATGGATAGTTATGGACAGTAATGGGAAAGTCCTAACATCTTGGTTCTCATATCTTGTTTTCGGCTGTAGAATAACACAAAGAGCTTAAAATGTCAAGAACTTCAACCTACCGCATCTGATTGACAGTTTATTTCTGCCATAGGAAAAGGTAGATTTCTGGGAACCATTCTCTAATGTCGGCTTTCAGGGGCTAAAAACATAAGCAATGTTATGTTTAATATGTTTGCCCATTAAAAAAGGAAAAAATACTGAGAATATATAATGATACATTATAATAGTATCAACATTTTCATATAATAGTAAGTCTACAATTCTACAGCGCATTAAGTTTCAGAATACCAACTCTTATGAGAAAATTCTATAATTTCAAAAATTAATTACTATATGTGATATCCCTATTAATAAAGTCCTGTGGGAAGAGTATACACGTATATGAAGATTAATCTTTCAGTATTAATCATGTAAGTTTATAAGGCGTCTTGTTTAACACAATTTTATAGTCATTGGCGCTCCATTTTTGTGGTATAGAACTTTGAAAGCCTTCTAGAAGTAGCTTAGAAACTTACTGTATACCACAGTAAGCATGCACCGACTGCGCATGCCCATGGCTGCAAGAAAATTGGCCGCTTACACAATAAGTAATCGGCCATTTTCTTGTGGCCTGTGGGCATGCGTAGTCAGCTCTGCCTGAGGCCCAAGGCCTACAAGTTTGACCGCCTGCGCGGGAACAAAATGCGTGAAGAGGACGTTCCTGAAGAAGATAGCGGTATCACTGGAGAGTTCTCTAGCAGCATTGGGGACACCCCCAGTGCTGTTTGGGCACTGGGGCCTGCCCCCAGTGCTGAGAGCAGTGCTGAGAGCCCCCAGTGCATTTGCATACTGACAAAAACTGGGATTTCTACAGAACGGCGGTGCAGAGAAGACATCTAAAGGTAGGAGAAGAATAGTCTTTCTTAAGTCTATTCCTAACTGTCAATGAGAAAAAAAATGTGTTTTAATGGTAGCAGTGCAGCTGGATATACAGTATGGGTTTGTGGGAAAAAGATTCAATATAAGTCCCCATGCACATAAGAATGTGCTTTGTCAGTGTGTTAGCTATATTTTTAATGGCTAGCACATGACTTGTTATTTTTTATGGCCACATACATAAAACTGAGTATGATACAGTGACCCGTCAGCCAATCAGGCTAAGGTAAAATAACAACAAGTGCAGTTAGTTTTGGTGCCTGATTGGATATTTAGGCTTTGTAACCTCAGGTGAGGGGTGTCAGGCAGGGGGTGTGATTCAGAGCTCCAATCAGAGGTTGCCAGTGTCAGAGCTCAGAATCACATCCCATATCTGCTCCTGCCTGACACCGCCCTCCTCACAGTACAGAGACTGAATAGTATATCAGGCACCAAAACTAACAGCATTGTTTGCTCAGGAATGGTGGGGACTAGAGAAAATAACTCCAACTGTGCCAGAATCAGTGGAGGGGTGACTATTAAAGAGGACCTTTCACCTCCTGGGGCACATGCGGTTTTATACACCACTAGAAAGCTTTTTCTAGAACCGGCTTTCGCGTTCTGTGCCCCCAGTGAAGAGCTATTTTTACTGGTACCATAGTTCTTTACTGTCAGAAGGGCATTTCTGACAGTCAGTCAGGAAAACCCTTCCTCACAGCAGCGTCTATAGCACTGTACTGTGAGAGGGGGCGTTGCTTACCACCCAGCCATGACGCGCCCCCAGTACTCGTCTATGAACGAATACTATCAGGAGGGGAGGGAGGCGTTCCTCACCGCTCTCACAGTACAGCACTATAGACACTACTGTGAAGAAGGGCGTTCCTGACTGACTGTCAGAAAGGCCCTTCTGACAGTGAAGAGCTATCGGTGTGACAGTGAAGAGCTATGGTACCGGCACCGATAGCTCTTCACCGGGGGCACAAAATGAGAAAGCCGATAGTGCGCACTGTCAGCTTTCTTGCGGTCTATAAAACCGCATGTGCCCCAGATGGTGAAAGATCCTCTTTAAATTATGTATAGAATTTGAATTGGTGAAGGAGGTGGAAGGTTCTCCTTAAATCTGTTTATATCCTGTTGATTTTAACGATTTCTAGAATGGACTTCATTTTGAATAAAAAAGGAAAAAACATAAAGATACAGCTACATACGATACGTCAAGACAATTCTTTAATGTTTTTTGTAAACTACAAATTTGTCTTAAAAAAACTCTGAAATTGCTAGGTGTAGACTGACTTGACATTGAAAAAGGATTATTTCCATATAATGTGGCAAATAGAAAACGTATCCTCGAACCAATTCATTTTGGGGATTGAAAACGCCAACAATAATACATTATTTCCCGCTCGCTATTATTTCTATGCGTTTTCTTGAAATATTGTTCATGTGTCTTTTCTGGTCATTTCTAAATTCAGCAGAAAGTTATTTGACCTTTTTAGCCTGACATATTCTTCAGCTTAATACACATTCCCAAAATCAATCAATTGAACTGTTACTAAAGCTTTGGCTGATTTTCCTTTGTAAGACTTTTTTGGACGTGTTATTAGAATTCTACAATCTAATAGTTGTTGAAGCAATGAAATGCATCAATGATTAATAAACTTTCTGGAGGGCTAACCAAGGATGAAGAAGTATGGCTTAACTGTGCTTCCGTTTCTGCTACATTCTTGTGGTTGTAACATTTAGAACATATGCCGAGTAATGTTTGCAGAATAAAGCATGTCATATGCTGTGAAACATCTTGTGCCAGCACACCTCAGTGTTGGCAAGGAAAGTTCCCCAAGGTGAAGAATAAAGCACACCCATTCACTCAATCATGGTAAAATGTTACATATTTTTATGACAATTTTTTGGGGCATTCCATTTTATGCAGTGGAATTTTTCAAGGTCACATATAGTTCTTTGACATATACTGTAGCACAAACTAACTGTAAACATATGCGGGTAAACCTTATGTAGTACAAAGTACAACAGTCCCTCAAGATACAATAGCCTCAGATAACACTACTTACGCTGGGTTCACACCTGCGTTCATGTTTCCGTACTATGGTTTCCGTCTTCTGCATGGCAGAAGACGGAAACCATAGACCGGGTCCGGCCGTGCGCGGCGGTGAGCGTTTTAGGCTCTCCACCGCGAAACCGGATTTTTTTATCCGGACACAGAGTACTGCATGTCCGACTCTGTGTCCGGATTATAAAACCCGGTTTCGCGGCGGAGAGCGCAAAACGCTCACTGCCGCGCACGGCCGGACAGCTTTCTCACCCACTGGGGAATTTACCTGTAGGCCTATGGGCACCCCTGAGCCTAATACCAATAATAGGTTATCAGTCTTAGATGAAATACAGTAATAGTCTATGGGAAACAATGGTCCACTCACCAAAAATAGAGTGAAAAAGGAAAGGATATTATATAGTAGACTATTGTTTTGTATATCGTTGTCATTCACTAAATTAAACAGGTTATCTAGGATAAGAGTAACATAGCAGCTTTTACTCTACAACTGTCCATAACTTGTATATAGTATTAAAGATCAGCCCAATTCACATAAATGGAACTGTAATACCCAGACATTATTTCCAACATTTTCTGTCCCTGCGCAACCACATTAAAGGGTTTGGTCCCTTAAACTGCTCCACACTCATGCATGAGCTATTTATGGTATTGCATCGATATTCTTTTACTACATTAAGGTCTCTTATAAGTGAAGACAGTAAGAGACCCAATGAAGCGCTAGCTATATATCCTAGAATGACATAAAACACACTTATTCCTGTTAATGCAGCACATGAATTCCCAAACTGTATAGATGATTCCACTGATTTCACCTTCTTAAAATGTTAAAAATACAGTTTAATAAGGTCATGCTGCCCTGGTGAGCTCACTCTTCGCATCTGTCATCACAGTTGCCTGTGCCATCATCGCATAAATTTGTACTAAACCAACAATACAACAATTTACAGTAACCTGGAGGTGAGAAGTGACTGGCAGAGAGATGCAACCCAAAAGCTAAAATAAGAAAGGAAACTGCTAAGCAATTTAGAGAATGTATTTAGAGATTGTCGGCACCCGTTCAGTACATAAGCAAAAAGAATGATGGATACCGTACATTGGTGCCTTCCCTAGTTATCATCAACGACAGACTGGAGTTTACTCCAAATTGGTAAACCTATGATAAATAGCAATAAAAAAAAAAATTAAAAAAAAAAAACCATACCCAAACGCTAATATATTTATCATTAAATTTTCCTCTTCTCCTCTGCCACCATATCTGTGACACAGTGATGTTCAATTCATGGAAATGTAACATCCAGTTGCAGCAACTAGATGTGCAGTCATGAGATTTTACTCTCTCTGTCTAAAGGCAGGAACAGATCGGCTATCACCTAGACTAACAAGCGACCAGTCCAATGTGGCAACTCCCCAGAGGTTTTCCCACACATCAACAACGTCTACCAAGAGTCTCCCCCAGTTTTCAGGTTAGCACTGTGGTCCCTGGTCCCTCCAGTCATATATAAATAGCAGATATTCATAGAAAAACTAAATCTACCCAGGACAGAAATGAAAGGGATTCTATCATTAGAATCCCTTTTTTATTAATACTGACACATAGGAATAGCCTTAAGTAAGGCTATTCTTCTCCTAAATTTAGGAGTTTTAATCTCACTATTTTCTGCCAATTGAATAGATTTTGTAACTTAGACAGACCCGTGTTATATGCTCCATGAAGACCAAGTTTAGAATAGGCTCCCTTAATATGTTCATATAGTTCATTAATAAATGGCAGGGCATTACAGTTTTTCACAGTGTTATTATTAGTATTTTTCAGTATTAGTTTTATTCAACCCCAATAGTAGACACAAGGTCAGAATGGGCCTCAGAATATAGGGAATGAGGCCCACATGTCATAGGGGAGTATCAGGGACAGAAGGGGTTAATACATTGTTATTGAGCGGGAAGATTTAGGAGCGGAGACCTAGGGGTTAAAGCAGACAGCAGGGGTGAACGCAGGGTCAGTCTGGCCAGTAGCAGCATCGTCTCGCCCGCCCTTTCTTTCTTGTTGGTGGGTCACTGTTGGTGGGTTGCGGGGGTGATTATGGGTGAGAGGCCTATTTGGTGTGGTGTAGGATCTGATCTCAGGATGAGGATGCGGTTGTGGAGTGTTAGGGTCTGGGGAAGTCCCCCTGATTGGGCCATGGTCCCTTGTGGGGGTTCGGACTCTAGGCCTTGGAGGTTGCACGGTTACCTGAAGTGGGGTTTGGCACCTGGGTAATGGTCCGGGAGCCACTCGCCCTTGCAGGGAAGTTATCACACTTTATTAGGTTAGATATTTGGGAGTGGTATTGTCTACAGTATCCAATGATGTTTCTGTCTTAATGTTCAGTATTTATTATTACCGCCCCCTATAGGGTGGTACTGTGCTAACTGTTTGATACATTGTTGTAATAAATAAATCGGCCAGTTAAAATCCAGCAGGTGTCCTGGTCTTCATTGGGGGTTGGCAGGATGGAGGTGGGTACGGGTTATGTGCCTTGAAGGGTAGCCCGGGACAGGAGGTCCTATATTCCTCCACCCCACATCATGATTGAAATGTACTTACCTACAAAGAAGACTCTAAGACTGTGAAGAGAATTAGACTTACGAATAATGAAAGACAGAAGTCCAGACAGAAATGCAAATTGAATCTAAACTCAAGCCTGGAGGAAGGCCAAATTTCTTGTAACATTTGATAGGGCAATTTGGTCCCCTTAAGGCAGTATGCGTGATTAATCAATAAATAACTGGGAAACGTTGACAAGACAGAAGAAAGCCAAAAAGGTCAATACTGAGTACATTTTCAGATTGTCTTTTTCTCACGAAGGAGCTGTTCAGGCCGTACTGGATAGCAAGGAAAACACATAAGTCACTTTAGATCGTTTATAAATTTACTGGAACACAATTCAAAGTGCAGCCTGCAATGACTGCTGGACCTAAGGCTCACTTTAGAGTCAACAGCATAGCAAAAAGGTCTTACATAGCAAAAAGGTCTTACACTTGAGATAAACTATATAGAGATGAGCGAGTAGTGTTCGATCGAGTAGGTGTTCGAACGAATACTACGGTATTCAAAATACTCGTACTCGATCGAACACTACTAGCTGTTCGAAATTTAATGCTCAATGCAGAAACAGCGTTGGAGAAGACTTCAAGCAGAATCCAGCCTGACCGTCACTCGTGGACTTGGTAAGTATGATTTTATCGAATGTTGCCTACCCCTGAAACGAGCATTTCCCCCCATAGGCTATAATTGGGTTCGAAATCCGTTCGAACAGCCGAACAGTGTGCGGCTGTTCGAATCGGATTTCAAACCTCGGACACTTTAGTGTTCGCTCATCTCTAAAACTATACACTGTTTCTGGGGTGACATGAATTGCAGCAGGTAGACCATCATTACGTGCAAACAGCAACCAAATTCCTTGAACCATATCTAGGACTAGTGGATTGAAGCTTGCAAAATGCAACAGCCATCCAATGTTAACAAGCGACAAAATTATAACAGAAGAGACGCAACAAATGACCTAATAAGTTCGAGAAATAGGCAGTGTCTAAGAGTTTCCATCTTATTTGAATGAATTGAATGTGACCACATCAGTTAATACCTGGTGCCACAGCAACACTGACACTGCGAGAAGGCAGTGTTGCCAGGAGAGGACCAGAGGCCATTGACCAATGTTGTGGCACCTTCTGGTGCTTGTGTTTCAAAGTGAAACGCACAACATGTCTGATTGCTGGTTCATGTCCAGTGCACCTCTTTGTGTTTCTTGACGTACCAAATGTTGTCATTTGGGTGTTTTAGGAGTTTTTCATATGTCATTTTATCCAAAAACTCAACTTGAGTTATCTGAAGGAGGATGTGGTCCTTATGCGGATGATCTAGTAATGCCTGATTACATTGGGGGATTAGTAGAGGTCTGACCTACCACCTCTACTCCCCATGTGTAAGAGTATAACTCCTGTAATTATTGTATTACTACTCTATGCATTGACTCCTCTGGTTACACATCTCACAGTGGTGTGTATCTCTCTTCCCCAATAATACCACTATGGTGTGGTGGATGGTATTTCCTTTTTTCCCCAGGAGATTTATTTTCCTGATGTCTACTATTCAACTAAGCTTGGTTGAAGATGGAACAAATTCTCTGGTTTGGTAACAGCTGAGGCTGTGATTGAGGTTTAAAAATAATCCTATGTCTCCTCATTCCAACGCATTTCGACCCATGGATAAGGAAGCTCAACAGGGGATATAGAGTAGATTTCCGGCAATCCAGAAAGAGGGTTCTCATAGAGCTGAACCCTGTCACGCCTTGGAGCTCTGGCTAGTCCTGCAGTCCAGATGATGAGACATAATTTGGTGGATTAAGGGAGGATAGCAACAGGGAAGAGATTGCGCTCCTTCTACTTAGTAGGATTCAGCGAGTCTGCCCTTGATTCCTCAAATCTGGGGAAGGCTTGCTTGGCCCAAATAGGGTATGGAGCTTGAATTATTCTAATAATCTTATAAGGAGGGGGTGCATCTGTCTGGGAAATTAGGTCGTCTGGACTGACCGGCAATTAAGAACCAAATGGAGCCAAAGGCTCTCAACACCAAGGGATGATGCACTCCTCTTTAGTAACGCAATGGGACGCCTTGGAATTGATTCTTGGAGTGGAGGCCAGTGGAGGAGTGATTGGACGACAAAGTAGTTATCAAAACTAGCTGTGTGTCCTTCATTGGATTCAAACCCAAGCCCAAGCACCGCAAGGAAACTACTGTGCTTCCCTAAGAACACTAGGATCCAAGGATTCCCATCATCAAGTGGTTTAACTTCTTCCCATAGCACAGTCTATCTTGGTGTCATCTCTTCTCCAGGTAGCACAGACACTTGACTGGACACATGATGTAAGAGAAAAGATCTGATGAAGGGGTGTGTCTTTGTTGTACGCATGTGAACCCCAAAACGTGTTATCTGTTTGTAATAAAAGCCTGGTTTAATCAATTCCAAGGCATCCCATTGCGTTATTCAAGAGGAGCACATCATCCCTGGGTATTGAGAGCCTTTGGCTCCATTTGAGACATAATTAGGGTTATTTTTAGGGACAGTTTGGCACTGCCCTTATTAGTGCAGTAGTACTTGGATTCTGGGGTTCAGAGGTCAGTTTGAGGGTCAGTAGCCATCCTACATCACCCACCCCAGGCTAAATTTTCCCACATGAGAAATTAGAATGGTTTTAGATGGCCAGACTGTTAAAGGGATTCTGGTCAAAGGTTAAAGAGATTCTATCATTAAAAAACACATTTTAAACTAAAAACATGTAGGAATAGACTTTATAAGGGCTGTTCATCTCTTACCTTTATCTTGATGGTCCACGCCGCTGTTTTTGAATTTTTCTTTTTTTTTTATGAAGAAAAATGACAACGTACGGCTAGCTCTAAACTACAGCCTAACCCTAGACACCAAAAACTGAAACCACAATGGAGAAGGTTCCTCTTATAATCCACCAGATCAAAGCCCCCTGGAGGGAGCATGTCCTGCTTCACCTTGGACGCCGCCATCTTCCCCAGCTGAAGACCAAACCTGTGTGGGAAATCCTATGAAACATGTTACGTCAATAAGGAAGAAATGTCTGTGTCTATAGGTGACTGCCATATTTTGTGTAGCACACTACTGTGTGACCTGAACAGACGTGCATTGAACATGTGACTAGAGATGAGCGAACACTATTCAGAACAGCCATTCCGAATAGCACGCTCCCATAGAAATGAATGGCTACGTCCATTCATTTCTATGGGAGCGTGCTATTCGGAACGGCTGTTCCGAATAGTGTTCGCTCATCTCTACATGTGACCCATGTGGCTGTAATGTTGCAGAGATACCTAAAAGAAGAAGAAATGTAGAATTCTGAGAGGAAGTTACCCATAGTGTAATGAGGAATCTTCATTGTGCTCAGAAGACACAGAGGGCATTCCCCTGTGCTTTGAGCACAGCGTTGTCATCCGTGCAGCACCTGCTTTCTTCTGCTCTGCCATTTTCCTCCTCTTCTTACAGGAGAACATCACAAAATGACTGATGGAACAGTCGACTGAGCATGTCCATTGGCCATTTTGTGGTGGTCTCCTGTAAAAAGAGCTGATAGAGCAGAAGAAAGGTGACGCTGGATGGATGACAAAGCTGAGCTCAGAGGAACAGTACTTTCTGAGTACAGGGAGAACGCAAGGGAATGCCCCTGTACAACGATCTTACACGGGCCAGTCAGGGATGGTAAGAAGGCCGGATTTGGCCCGTGGACAGTACAATGCCCAGGTCTGATCTAAGTGGTTAAATGGCTGCAACTTGTACTACTACTTTTTGCAGTTATTATAGGCTGTATAAACCAGCCTGTACCTCTCTAGTATACACTCTATGCACACCTTTGACATCCTGATACGCCACCATGCTCTGAAGGGTTAAGCTCTACAGTACTACAAACATTATAGCTAAAAGTACAGTAGTACAAATAATTTCTTGAAAGTACTAAGTTGTAGTTATCTTATTATTTTCTTATACTTTCCTTTTTTAAACCTTTTTTTGATTGTTTTTATATCTTATGCAATATCCCGAAATGTGATAATATCAGGTATAATGTTTTAACCATATATTTTACAGTCATACATAGCTTTTGATACAGTAGCTTAACTTTGAGCTCTGACCTCTGGATGCTTAATCTTAAAGATGATCTGAAAAAGTCATCAGCAAGTAAATAACAAAATAGACATTTATTTTTTCCGAAATATATTCAACAGAATTTTCCAAAATACTAAGTCATAAAAGACAATAAATGACAAGATCAAAAAGAGTTAGATAATTTATTAATCTCAGATCAAAGGCCCATCAAAGATACTCCCTGCTGACATCCCTTTAGATTGGATCCTCATGAACACACTGACCTGTCAAATGTGACCTGTATAAACCAGAAAAACTTCATTCAGAGACTTCTCCTGGCATAAATACCTTTTAAGGCATGTAGACATAAAACAGCTATAAGACATCTTATGTCTAACTGCAATATAATGACTCTTTATGGATATTGAGTATCTGACTGAAGATTATAGAAGCTTAAAAATGTGCATTGCATACATTGTGAAGACAAGCTGACTATGCTGTAAGTATGTGACCTCCGTCATATACCTTGACTGAATTATTGATCTCGGTTAGTTTGACTTCATGTACTTACTTCTTATACCTCATAGATACCTTATATTGTATTATGTAAGTTTTACATCTGACCCAGTAACAACTACTATCCTTTGGATATATTGTAACATTACTAGATGACTATAGGTAAAAAATATGCAAATCTATTCTCCAGGATGTAATTAGGAGAACAGTGCCTCTGTATGCTGCCCTCTAGGGACAGCCCCCTTAACATCATGCATGACTCAGTTAATAAGCCTACTGACATGATGCGGGGTTTATTGCCAAATTAATTACATCCTGGAGAATAGATTTGCATATTTTTTACCCAGAATCCCTAGCGGAGCAGGAATGACTTGTAAGTCTCCATACACCTATGTAGGCACACACTCTCCCTAATGTAGATGACTATAGGACATATATTGCAACCAGAACATAGAAGATGAGAAAGCGCTTTAATGGGAAATCAGTTTAATCACTGTTATTATGCAGGTAGACCGACACAGTGAATGTAAGCGTATTCGCTTTCAGGCATTTTGTAGACATGCATCGATTCACATGGGTAGAGCCGCGGATGGAAACGCTAACGCTGCAAGGAGGATTTACGCAGAGAGGTACCCTAACATCGTCTGCCGAATCAGCGTACATTTGTCACCACTGACCACCAGTTTCGCGAGCACAGGACGTTTCAAGCACCTGATCGCATGGGCCGTCCTCGCTCTGTGCAGACCCCAAAGTTTGAGGAGGATGTCCTCCAGAGGTTTGGAGAGAACCCAAGTACCAGCACTCGTGCTGTCGGCAATTTCCCATTAAAGAGCTTTCTTATTTTCGTTTCTTCATTCACATGGCGCAGTGAGGGATAGGAAACCGACATCGCGGTCTACCTGCAGTGCCACAACGGTGCATTTCCGGTCACTTTTTCATTAATAAAAAATGCTTCATATACCGGCTAAAGTCCACCCTTTCATTTTGTGTACGTACTTTACGGACACCCTGTATATTGATGACTTAGGTTAGGACATCAATATATGATTGGTGAGATCTGACACAAGTAATGTGGCCTCTTCGTTATGTCAATGACATGACATTTAACATTCACGTGATACAGCAGCAGCTCAGTCCCAGTTACAGTCCTATGAAAAAGTTTGGGCACCCCTATTAATCTTAATCATTTTTAGTTCTAAATATTTTGGTATTTGCAACAGCCATTTCAGTTTGATATATCTAATAACTGATGGACACAGTAATATTTCAGGATTGAAATGAGGTTTATTGTACTAACAGAAAATGTGCAATATGCATTAAACCAAAATTTGACCGGTGCAAAAGTATGGGCACCTCAACAGAAAAGTGACATTAATATTTAGTAGATCCTCCTTTTGCAAAGATAACAGCCTCTAGTCGCTTCCTGTAGCTTTTAATCAGTTCCTGGATCCTGGATAAAGGTATTTTGGACAAACAATTCAAGTTCAGTTAAGTTAGATGGTCGCCGAGCATGGACAGCCCGCTTCAAATCATCCCACAGATGTTCAATGATATTCAGGTCTGGGGACTGGGATGGCCATTCCAGAACATTGTAATTGTTCCTCTGCATGAATGCCTGAGGATTTGGAGCGGTGTTTTGGATCATTGTCTTGCTGAAATATCCATCCCCGGCGTAACTTCAACTTCGTCACTGATTCTTGAACATTATTCTCAAGAATCTGCTGATACTGAGTGGAATCCATGCGACTCTCAACTTTAACAAGATTCCCGATGCCGGCATTGGCCACACAGCCCAAAAGCATGATGGAACCTCCACCAAATTTTACAGTGGGTAGCATGTGTTTTTCTTGGAATGCTGTTTCTTTTTGGACGCCATGCATAACGCCTTTTTTTATAACCAAACAACTCAATTTTTGTTTCCAAAATGAAGCTGCCTTGTCCAAATGTGCTTTTTCATACCTCAGGCAACTCTATTTGTGGCGTACGTGCAGAAACGGCTTCTTTCTCATCACTCTCCCATACAGCTTCTATTTGTGCAAAGTGCGCTGTATAGTTGACCGATGCACAGTGACACCATCTGCAGCAAGATGATGCTGCAGCTCTTTGGAGGTGGTCTGTGGATTGTCCTTGACTGTTCTCACCATTCTTCTTCTCTGCCTTTCTGATATTTTTCTTGGCCTGCCACTTCTGGGCTTAACAAGAAATGTCCCTGTGCTCTTCCATTTCCTTACTATGTTCCTCACAGTGGAAACTGACAGGTTAAATCTCTGAGACAACTTTTTGTATCCTTCCCCTGAACAACTATGTTGAACAATCTTTGTTTTCAGATCATTTGAGAGCGGGCTGTCCATGTTCGGCGACCATCAAACTTAACTGAACTTGAATTGTTTTGTAGAAAGAAATGGTCCAAAATACCTTCATCCAGGATCCAGGAACTGATTAAAAGCTACAGGAAGCGACTAGAGGCTGTTATCTTTGCAAAAGGAGGATGTACTAAATATTAATGTCACTTTTCTGTTGAGGTGCCCATATTTTTGCACCGGTCAAATTTTGGTTTAATGCATATTGCGCATTTTCTGTTAGTACAATAAACCTCATTTCAATCCTGAAATATTACTGTGTCCATCAGTTATTAGATATATCAAACTGAAATGGCTGTTGCAAACACCAAAATATTTAGAACTAAAAATGATTAAGATTAATAGGGGTGCCCAAACTTTTTCATAGGACTGTAAGTGAATTAGGCTGAACTGCAATATTAAGACTGGTATTGACAATGTGTTTGCGACTGATGGGGTTTCCTCTATTTAAGACTGAAGGGGATTCATACTAGAACAACACTACTGATTATTAATGGAGAGCTAGATCTTTGGTACAAGGACATCATATATTTCTGACTGTGCCTCATACTACGGTAAGTACTTTAACTTCCTTTATTTCAGCGGGCTAATCTGAAGCACCAAACACTAAGCTTTGTTTTAGGTTTGGCCTGTGCAGGCCCATGATTGGTTTCAGCCTGAGTAAATTTGCTACATATCAGAGTATAAATCCTAGTGTATGACACTGTCAGGGCTCTTGGGAACCTAGCTGACCCTCTTCTAACTCTCTAAGGCAAACATGGACAAAGTAATGGCAAAGTAACAGTAACGTGTATCTCTAAGGGAGAACAGATAGTAGGCAGTGGAAATAAGCAGTTTGTCACATGCTACATGTTTCTATACCTGTTGAAATTAAAAATGCTCCAGATATTAGTCTATATTGATTTCTTTTCCTATGCACACAGCAATGGTATCGGAGGAAGTAATGGCCTTTACGAGTGCTACAAAAATTATTCAACAGGTTTTGTGTTATTTTGAGGAACATTTTGTGGTAGTGTGCTTGGTTGCTGTTTTTTGGAGGTTTTCTTTTTAATTATACCAACAGTATGGAATACAACATGATGGACAAAGTTGTAGAAGATGTCTAATAGAGATGGCGGTGGAGGTAAGCAGTGGTGACATCAATATATATAGCATGGAATAGAACATGATAGACCAAGTCATAGAAGATGTCTGAATGAGAGGTGGTGGTAGCACGGGTGCCATAAATGGCACTGCCAATATAGTATAGAATAGAACATGAAGAACCAGGTCGTAGGAGATGTCTGAATGAGAGATGGTGGTGGTGGTATCAGTAGTGACATCAATGGCACTGTCAATATTTTATGGAATAGAACAAACATGATGGACCAGGTCATAGGAGAATGTCCGAATGAGAGGTGGCGGTGGTGGTATCAGTGGTGACATAAATGGCACTGGTAATATAGTATGGAATAGAACATTATGAGATGGACGTAAGTTGTATTTCAACCATACTAACTATGTAAGTATGTAACTAGGCTGCTAAAGACATCTGGCTACATGGAGGAAGCAGTGGCAACATCAGTGGCAGTACAGTAAAGATTAGTACAGTGTTTCTCAACCTGTTTTATATGTACCCCAGGGGGCATGTTACCACCCCCAGGGGTTATACCAAACAGTCTCAGGAGGTACACACCATGACTGAGAACTGCTCTGGAATTGGCGGATTTAGTGAGTGTTCAGGTTCTGGGCTCCTGGAGAACGATCGCTTCCCAGACCATCCACCATCTGAGTCACAATAGCTGCCAAGCAGAGTGAATAGATAGATAGCTTTGAAAAGATTGAGAAACACTGGATTAGTATACGATGGATGAGTCTGCAGGAGATGATGTCCAGCTGTTTAGAGGTAGTAACATCAGCAGTACAGCAAATACAATGTGATAGCAGCAGCTGAACCATCGGACCATTGATAAATAGTCAGGACCCCCTCTTCCACTGTCAGGAATGGCAGATCTATTTATTGATGTCAATTGAAGATGAGCAAGGTTTTCACAGATATCACAACTTAAATAATTCAGTATTTAGGTTTTTTCTTTATATTAAATTCTCTATCAAAGGCAGTGGAGCATTGACTGACACACTTGCTCAGCATAGAAGTGAATGGAGAGATTCATTAATATGCTGACAACAATCCATTCACTTGGTACAAGGCAGTTAGTATAAGGGGTTAGGGGACCCCTGTTCTGAAGGTCAGATTTTGTTAATCTATTAATTCCATTATCACACATATATATGATTCGCTTACCCATAAAGCTTAAAAAATTATATAAAAAATTCTTTATAAAATTAATTGAACAGCCTTGACATATCATAGACGTCAGTTTCTACATGTAAATATTTTTGTGCATGGGCCTCTTTTTGTTGCCGTTGTTATAATCTCACGGTGTGTAATATCTGTGAGGATACGGCATGTCTACCAGGTGTTATGACAGCTCATATGTTTATTGTTCAATACAATATCCCTAAGGACACAATCATCATGTGTTCGCTGACATATATTACTTCTCCCATCCTTTCAGCTTCAGTTTTGAACATGAAACGTAGACATGAAATGTTTGGTATGTTGCAGGTGTGTTCGTTTGCTTAATTTCTTTCCACTAATTAAGTCTGATGCATATTTTTTAGTGTCACTCATTTTGACAATTTACTGAAATGGTTCAATTCTTACATGTTTGGACTTATTCTCTCATCAAGGTAAAACAAAGTGGGCCCTTGTATACGACAGTGTTGCAAATATGTCAATGCATAGGTCAATCCCGGAAAGATTTGCCAGGACAACATATTGCCTGGAAGGAAACTAAGAAAGTCATTCCATTTAGTGTCGTTTTAAGTTTTAATCTCAAGTTTAGGTTGACATAGGTTACACTGAACTTTATTTTTTGATTGACTAATACAGATTTATTGATTTCGAAAAGCAAAACACTAATAATAGAGATGAGCGAGTAGTGTACAATCAAGTAGGTGTTCGATCGAATACTACGGTATTCGGAATACTCGTACTCGATCGAACACTACTAGCTGTTCGAAGTTTAAGGTTCGATGCAGAACCAGCGTTGATTGGTAGAATGCTATACATTCTGCCAATCAACGCTGGTTCTTCTCTTACCTTTAGAAGTCTTCTCCGTGCAGCGTCCCCGCGGTGTCTTCTGGCTGGAATTCACTATGCCTAGGCATCCGGCCTAGGCAGAGCCGACTGCGCATGCGCGGGCATGCCCTCGCATGCGCAGTCAGCTCTGATTAGGCGTCTGGCCGGGCAGAGCCGACCGCACATACGCAGTCGGCTCTGCCTAGGCCCCGATGCCTAGGCAGAGTGAATTCCAGCCGGAAGACGCCACGGGGGCGCTGCACCAGGAGAAGACTTCAAGGAGAATCCAGCCCGACCGTCACTCGTGGACTTGGTAAGTATAATGTTATCGAATTTTGCGTACCCCTGAAACGAGCATTTCCCCCCATAGACTATAATGGGGTTCGAAATCCGTTCGAACAGTCGAACAGTGTGCGGCTGTTCGAATCAGATTTCTAACCTCAGACATTTTAGTGTTCGCTCATCTCTAACTAATAGATCACTAAAATTAACATTTTACAAAACACCGCTATTTGATCAAGTTTTTGACAAAAACTACACTGTCACACTTTTGTATTTGTTGCAGAAAGTAAAATGCACAATGTTGCAAACTGAACAAAAACACTAAAAATGAAGATCAATGTGTATACTGTAGTTTTATAGTCCACGAATGGTAGAACTTGTAAATACCTAGTGGCATTGTAAAAAAATAATATTTGGTAAGAATAGGAACACTGCTGGTTTATATTTGATATTATGAGCGTGATCGTGAACAAATCTGGCAAGGTCTGCAAAGAAAATGAAACCCTATTTATGAACATTTAATATTTAATGGCAGCTAAGAGATGTATTGAATTCAGAAGATTAAAAGCAGAGTAAAGGAATCCAAACTTCTTAGGTGGCATGGGATAAAAAGATACACGAGTCTCTTTATTCAGCTACCAATATTGAAATATTATAAAATACAAATTTAAACACATAGGAATATATTTTATTATACTTCTCTTTTACCAGTTCATTCTTTGGCAGCAGGATGCAAATATAATGCCAAGTCACATTCCTCATTGGATATAAATAAATTTGAAATGAATATCACTTTATTCTATTTATATATCTTAATAAAATACTCAGTCAACAATTAAATATTATGACATGTGTATATAAGTAAGGCTTTAGCCTCCTTATTATTCTGTGGGGGAAAGGTATTTCAACAAAGGACTAAAATAATTTATCTTTATTATGGTACGGGATTAAATATTTAACCCCTTGGAGATGCGGACAGTTTTCGTTTGCATTTTCATTTTAAAACTTCGATTTTTTAGACTGCGATTTTTTCATTTTTTGACAATTAGCAGGAAAAATTGTATTTTTAATAGCACTATTTAATATACCATATAGTGTGCTATAACATATTTTGAGGTTTGGGAGGGGATACGGATACAAATGCTATTCATTCATTGTTTTTTGGGTTGATCGGTTACAATGACATACTGTCTGCAATAAAAATATACAGTACATGATCATTTAAATTCTGGAGGTCAATACAATTACAGAATGACCTATCCAATCAGATTGAAACAGCGCTGTCCACCGCTGGGATACTGAGGCTGCATTCACACGGAGTAACGCCAGCGTGTATCACAGCCGTACACGCCGGCGTTACAGCAGGGCTGCCGTACACTTCACATTCATTTCTATGGGAGCCGGCATGCGAGCGCTCCCCATAGAAATGAATGGGCTGCTTCTTTCACTGCGAGCAGTCCCATTGAAGAATTAAAAAATTACTCTAAAATGCACATTTGGTTTATTTATGACCCCTTTGAGGGTGCATTTATGTGTTCAAGTCTTTATGTACTTTTTGAAGGAAAAACCATTAATGGATTGAAAAAAGAGTTGGGGCTGCTCAAACCATATGTGCGGTCTCTCCAATTCTGATCCACACCTGGTTGTGTCTTCAAAAGCTTAAAAATGCAAAAAAAAAACTAAAAATGCAAATAAACCCATAAGGATAGAACAATACTGTGACTATGTTGAATATAAACTGAATTTAATAATTTATTTTAGACCTATAGATTATTTTTCTAATCCCTCGGTATCCGATTTATAATTCAGGCAGACAACAGATTATGGAAACCAGATTACTCTTCTATCATTCCTCTACACCTGCTGAGTACCTGAAGCAAATTCCAAGGATGATTTACAGACAAGAGAAGGAGAAGTAGAAAAGGTCCATACCAAAACAATTACATCTGGCAGCAGATGGCTACAGTCTTACTGCTTGGGTTTCATAGTCAACATTTGCTTTAAGTTAACATTTACTGCACCGAGTAGGGAGAAGCGAATGTCTGAAACGAGCTGACTGCTGCTGTTTTTGTTCCATTAGATTTGTATTCTTTTACAAAGACAATGAGAACTAGTTTTAGGTAACGTATGCGCCCAGGGTTATATCAGACAAACTAATATAGAAAAGTCCTGGAATAACATGGATTCTGATTACATTAAAGAAGCAATATAACATAAGACTAGACTATTATTTTCTGAAAATATAAAGATGTCTGTCACATTATGTTTGTCATCATGAAGAGGACAAAATGCACCCACTGCTCAGTAATATGTCCTAAATTATGTACTAGTGAGGGGCAAAGACTTGCTCAAGGTATGTATGTGAACCTCCCTGCCGTCCTTGACTCCATCCTTCCAGATATGTGCTACTAGCCTCTGCCCGCAACTTTATCTGCATGATGTTGGCGTTGATGATCCGCCTATATCCAGCAAATTACTGCCATCGATGGTTTGCCTGCTCCAGCGTTTCAGCAGCTCTCAAGCTGTCCTGCTGCTGAACTTGTTCCTTGGGCCATGCCTGTGATTGTTCCAGCATCTCCAGCTGGATGAGATGCCATACAATAAGCGTGTTGTTGGTATTAATGATCCACCTGCCCCCGTGTTTTGGCAACTGTCAAGCTGGCCTGCCGATGAACTCACTCCTCGCGCTGTGCCCAAAATTGTTCAGACATCTCCGTTATTCACTGGGACACCATATAATGAGCATGTTGTTGACGTCTATGATCCACCTGCTCCGGCATTTTTGGCAGCTCATAAGCTGAACTGCCACTGAACTTGTTGCTTGCACAGTGCCTGTGATTGTTTTGGCATCTCAGCAGTTTGCTGGGACGCCATATAATGAGTGTGTAGTTGGTGATGATGATCCAACTTCGGCATTTAAACTGGGATAAAAAGTAGCCCATGTGTTAATCCAGGTTACAAACTATCTATGGGCCAAATTTCATCCAAATCCGTTCAGCCGTTTTTGCGTGATTGAGTAACAAACATCCAAAGATCCAAAATTTTGCATTTATAGTATTGGTAGGATGCAGTACAAAGAAACATGTAGGTGGCCAGAGCACATGGAGCTGGCTGTAGTCTGTGTACTATAACATGTCAAAAATAATGGACATTGACCTTTAGGCAGTCACCATTTAACCTATAAACTGGGGAATTTAGACATTGATGATACAATTTATGGCTCTTTGATGGAGCTAATCCCTTCTGAGGTCCTGAGAATATGCTTTACTAGTATCTGCCCGTAACTTCGTCTGCATGTTGTTAGCATCAATGATCTGCCTATATTCAGCAAATTGCTGCCACCGATGGTTTGCCTGCTCCGGCATTTTGGCAGCTCTCAAGCTGTCCTGCTACTGAACTTGTTCCTCATACTGTGCCTGTGATTGTTCCGGCATCTCAGCAGCTCGCTGGGACACTACATAATGAGTGTGTTGCTGGCGCCGATGATCCCCCTTGCAATGGTGATGATCTTGGGTATTTAAGATTGTCAGTCTTTTCATGGCGTCAGGCTATGAGGAAGGGGCAGCGTTAACGCCCCGAAACGCGTCGCCAGACGTTTCTTTGTACCTTTATTCTGCCATCGACCATGATTCATTGAATTTTATGGAACGTGACATGTTCTTTCACAAATAAAAGTTACGTTTTATTGGAGAAATTCTGATGCTGGAGCATTCAATTTTGGATGGTGGTGTTTTGTACCTCGGGCTGAGAGGCTGGATATCCGTGCATCTTTCTAATTACAAAGGCATCCTATTAAGGTTATTTACCTTTAAGAACATTTGGACATATTCATTGAGAGACACGTGAGTGAGCTGACACAATTATATTAATTTATGTTTAGCACTACTAAACATTGGTTCCAAATACAACCTTGAAATGAGGATGTCAGGGAACATGCTGTTTTTGGTATTTTCTTTAGGAATGTTTGGTGACATTCTGGATGATACATTGTAATCCTTTGGATGATTTACTACTGCTAAAAGACACCTTAGCTTGAACCTTAATAAAATTTTCAAAGATGCTTTCACCTCTGGAAATGACAGAATCAATTTACAAATTTGAGATTTACAATGAACTAAACCGCTTCCCATTTTTAGGCAGAATAATATTTTGTTGAATTACTCTACAATTCTGCATTACTCTCCATTCCAATGTCACTAACTTCAGCCTATTCCGCAGTCCTGATGTCTTCTGGACCGTGACTTCTCCTGGTCATTGCTGCACCCAATCTCAAGCCACAGTGGGTTACAGTCCCAGCAAAGTGAATGAGATTTCATTTAATTTCATCCACATACTGCAGAAAAAATATTGTGGAAATTGGCGCATCATGTTACTTTTATCTGCGAAAATTCAGATTTTTCCCCCATAGAATTATATAAAGGGATGCAAAATGCAGAAAAAAAGCAATGAAAAATGCAGTTTTTTTTTTAAACAGAATTTTTTGCCGCAATTGGCTATGTGTGACCTTAACCTTAAAGGGTCTTCTACACCAATTGCACTTTTCAGGTATCCACAAGAAAGGAAATTTCATTCACCTCCATTCCTGTTAGTCTGAAAGTAACTCAAAAGTTTTCATTTTCTGAAGGTAGAATATAGATGTTACTCATCTCAGGATATCTCTATCCAAGAGTCAAGTTAAAGAAGGACACATCTCTAAATCATTTTTGTATTAGCACAGTCCTATTCGAATGGGAATAGGTTAGTACCAAGTGAAGTGATTGAAAAAAAAATGTCTCTTCTCGTTCCCTCCAAGGAAATCGTGTCAATGAAAATGGAACTCTAATGCAATTGCTTTTGCACTATGCCATCCACGATTGTCAGCAAATAAAATAAAGTATTGGTGGTGCAAACTGCTTGCATTTTATTGAATTTTATAGCACCTATTGCTGTACATATGAGCCCAATACTCTATGATGAATCTGTACGTGTTGCAAGTACAAATACAATTTTCTCCAAGACTTTCTTCTTGGTAAAGACAGATCCCATAAAACAATATTGTGAAAAACTTTGCTATCATGGCTTGAAAAAAAATAAATTACATTTCTAGCAATAAATTTGTCTCCAAAACTTAAGCTTTGAGGTTCATTACAAAGTCGAGCTATAGTTCATTCGATTCCAATACCACACAGTGTCTAATAAAATTTTGTAAATGTGTCTAAGCTAGGAAGTCTTAATAAAATAGATCAGCATCTGTGGAGACCGGAAAACACATCTGTTCCAACTTAAACTTCACAAGTGTGATGATTTAATAAATTTTAAGTATTTCCTACAACTGACACAGGGAAATGATCATAAATGTACCATTTCTCCCACTATGATATTTTATAGCACATGCCATGGCTGGACATCTAGAATTTCAAGGCAGAGTTGGAGGAAGCTGATGTAATGTTAATTATTTTATACCTTGTCTCTAGTCCGTAACATTCCAGTGCAGAGATGTCTATGAATGTAAATCGTATACCCTGACCATTCTAGACCATGTCTAATGTACTAAATGTAATGTTACCAATACCTTCATTACTACATTTGTTCTGGTTTCACTTGTTTTGGATACTCTGGTCAGTTTTTCAAAGATGGTAAAATGAAGCTACTATGATCATGGAACATACCAGAGTGGTTCATTTTTAGTTTTGTTCCTCTAAATGTAAATTTCCAAGATACTTTTCACACAACCGTCTCCAAGATTTCTCCTGTGCGTCCCCCATACTCTGGAACTCCTTACTAAGACACATAATACTGACCCCCACAATCACAGACTTCAAGAAGGCCCTGAAGACTCACCTATACACCTACACCCTCCAATAATACTACTGTCATCACACCACCATCTGAACTGTCTACTCCCTCACCTTCTGTCTCTATTCCTCTTTCCTCATAGATTGAAAGCCCTTGCGGGCAGGACGCTGTACCCCACTGTTCCAATCGGTCACAGTTAGTTAGGGAGGAGCGAACACTAAAGTGTCCGAGGTTCGAAATCCGATTTGAACAGCCGCACACTGTTCGACTGTTCGAACAGATTTCAAACCCCATTATACTCTATGGGGGGAAATGCTTGTTTCAGGGGTAGGCAACATTCGATAAAATCATACTTACCAAGTCCACGAGTGACGGTCGGGCTGGATTCTGCTTGAAGTCTTCTCCCGGCGCAGGGTCCCCGCGTCCTCTTCCGGGTGGAATTCACTCTGCCTTGGCATCCGGCCTAGGCAGAGCCGACTGCGCATGCGCGTGCGGCTCTGCCCAGGCCCACTCATCTCTACTGTTAGTATTATATTTGTTTGTATATTTTGTTAAAACCAGAGGCAGTAACAATATGGCTGCTTGTAACTGGACTCTTCAGGTGAAGATGTAAAAAACATTACATTTTCTGATATTACTTACTGATGTCCTATGTCTGTCTACCTTATGTACAGTATGCACTTTGCATGTGTAATACTGAGAGCTCTCTACTCCCTTTCATGTGTTCTACCTATACTACTTTCAAATACAGATCTTAGTAGTAACAGCATTATGTCCAGAGTATATGTGGCAGGGGGCAGAATAGGAAGATGAAGATTCAGTCAATACCTGCAGAGCATTGTGAGTGACATCAGAAATGAGGGAGCTCCATTTAGCCAATTTCTGGACCAATCCAGGAACAAACATCTGAAGCATTTCTGTTGGTATTGCCTGTGAGTTTAATCACATCTTTATAGACCTCCAATTCCAGTAAGCAACAGCAATTATCTGGATTTGCCTGATACTGATACTGACCCTAAAGGGCAGTATCTTTCCATTTCAGTTCCATGACAATTCCCTGTTCTATTATTATTACTAATATAATTTTATTTGTATAGCACCAACATATTTTGTATCACTTTACAAGTCATAGGGTGCATGAACAGACAATATCAGACATTGCAGCATAAGAAAGTAATTCAGATCAAACAATAGGAGTGATAATCCCGCTCACAATAGCTTACAATCTATGAGGTACTAGGGGTGACATTTCAAGATTTAAAGGGCACCTTTCATGTCTTCAAGCACATGTGGTTTTATATACCGCTAGAAAGTCGACAGTACACTAAATTCAGTGCACTGTTGGCTTTCCCATTATGTGCCCCGATTGAAGAGCTATTGGAGCCATTACTGATAGCTCTTCACTGTCAGAAGGGCGTTCCTGACTGTCTAGTTGAGAGTGCCCCTCCTGATAGTACTGTCTGTAGTGCTATACTGTCAGAGGGGGTGTTCCTTACCATCTAGCCATGACGCTCAGCGGAGAGGAATGCACCCCCAGTACTAGTCTATGGACGAGTACTGTCAGGAGGGAAGGTGGCGTTCCTCACAGCTCAGCGTCATGGCTGGGTGGTAAGGAACACCCCCTCACAGTATAGTGCTATAGACAGTACTGCCAGGAGGGGCATTTCCATCTAGTCTGTCAGGAACGCCCTTCTGACAGTAAAGAGCTCTCGGAAACGGCACAGATAGCTCTTCAACCGGGGCACATAACGGGGAAGCCAACAATGAACTGAATTCTGTGCACTGTCATCTTCCTAGTGGAATATAAAACCGCAGGTCCCAAGGACATGAAAGGTCCTCTTTAGGCATGCTTTTTCAGTATTATGGTCCAGTCATCTTTTACTAAATAAAGTCAAATTTTCATAGGTCAGTAAGTTAGGGTGGTAAGTAGATGATGGAAACACAAGAAATTAATTATTTTTTAAATTGACTTCCAGATGAAGAGAAGACATTGTGCTAGAGACAAGGGTGGATTAGATGTGTGGTTGTCTGGGGCCCAAGGCTGTAATGGAGACCAGTGTCTTGAAAGGCCTGAACAGAAATGCGTCAGCCCCAGGGGTAGTGAAATTATACTGTGTGGAGGGTCCATTATGAGTCAATATACTGTGAGATATTATAATGCATGGAAGGGTCACCAAGGGACATTATACTGAATGTGAGCCCCTATTGGACATCATTCTGAGTGGAAGGGCTTTTATGGGACATTATTTTGAGTGGAAGGGCCGCTATGGGACACCATTAACAGGAATCTTTGGAGTGAAGAGGAGGGGCGTGCTTTCTGATCAGCTCAGGGCCCATGGTACCCTTAATCCTCATCTGGATAGACAGTCACAGGGATTCTGTAGTAATGCAGAAAAGACGTCACAGGATGAGGTTCGGAATTGGGTGTCATGAGCCTAAAAAAGGGGTGCTGAAATCTGCTTGAAATAGAACCTATAGCAAATGGCATAGAAAAAAACAAAACAGAGCTGACATACATTCTTAATGTCAAAATGATACCATTCTTACAATCAATAGAAATCTATTGCTTATTATATCAGTATAAGGAATCTCCGGCATGATGACTTTACGATTAACATTTGAACTTTGACCCGCATTGCTTTATCCTAATAGCCCTAGTTGCCATATGTAATTGCAGTGGTGAACTTTTCTGAACTAGAATACTAAGGGCATATAATTACATAGCACGCCTATGACCCGAGCTTTTTTATGGATTTGCCCATATGGTAGACATTACTTTTATAAGAATTTTGAAAATGTATAATTTGCATATGTTATAATAAAGGCGTTATGAGAATCATATTCTTAAATGTGAAAATGAACAGTTCTTTTGTCAAGTGACTTTTTTCCTACTTCTCACCTGTTTAAATACCTGCTATATAGGGAATGAAATTCTTTCTGAGGCAGAAAATGGGGATAAAGTGAGTGATTTATATGGAAAAGTTAACTCCAAGAATATAAGGTTATGACCAGTTGACTCTTGGCTGACACTTTAAGACACTGAGCGTATTGAAATGCGTGTGAGTTCATGTTTGCTTGAGAGCACAACATCACGGGAAAAGTATTAATTCCGCAGATTACATTCTTCGCTTACTACATGAACACACCCATCACATTCTCCCTCATCTGATCATGAAATAACCCTCCAAAAAATAGGAACAGAATGTATACATATAAGTGCAACAATTGCGTCTTCAGGTGCAACTCATCGAGCTGTTACCTGCAAAAGTACTCCGATGACTCTGCAATAGTAGGCCTCATTACAGAGGGAGATGATAGGGAGTACAGAAACTTAAACTGGGACTTTGTGGAATGGTACCAGTGGAACCACCTCAGGAATAATGCTAGGAAGATCAAGGAGATGGTGGTGGACTTTAGTAAGTGGAGACCTGCTCCAAATCCAGTGGTCATCCAGGGTATGGGCATTGAGATAGTCAAGACCTATAAGTACCTGGGTGTGCTCCTCAATAATAAGCTGAACTGGATGTGCTGCACAGAACGGGTCACAGCAGGTTCTACCTGCTCAGGAGGCTGAGGACCTTTGGAGTCCAGGGGGCACTTCTTGCGGCCTTTTTCTACTCTGTGGTAGAATCAGCCGTCTTCTTCGGAGTGGCCTGCTGGGGGAGTAGCATACCAGCCAGGGACAGAAATAGACTTGACAGACTGATTAGAAGAAGTTTTCCTCCACGGACTTCCTGTTACAATTATATCTACGGGGGAAGCCGCCAGCGTTTCCGTAGATATAATTGACATACCGTGGTTTCGGTTTTGGAAATCGCAGCGTATCTGTGCTGCAGTTTTTACCACAAAGTGGGCATGGGATTCGCAAGAATCCCATGCCCAATTTGCAGTTACTGTGAAACGCCACTATTTTTCCTGTGCTGTTTTCGCCGCAGGTAAATTGTGGCGAATCCGACCCGTGGGGTCCCGGCCTAAGAGGGTCAATTATTTGCAGCCTCTATCTCTAACTTAAATTTTTTCCAAAGCTGGAGGATCTCAGCTCTGCCTTACTCAGGCCCCCACCCAAAGACATTTATGTAATCTGACAACTCTTTGAGGTTCAGTCCTGTCTTGCCCTAGCAAGATGGATACAACAGAGATATTAGAGTGAATGTCAGTTTAGGAAGTTTGTTTAAAAGGTAGTAACTATTTACTCTGGTTTATCTCTGTTCTTCGCTATTAAAAATTATTCAAGGTTTGTGTTAAATACAAGTGACATTAAATATAAAACATTGAAATATTTCAGGCATTCTTTATTATATTACTTCTTGAGTATCGGAAGATTATATCTTCTTGAGTATGAGGAGCTTTAGCCATGATAAAGTGTTGTTAGAAACACGTATTCCCATATGAGAGGGAGGAGGTAAGTGGTAATACTGATTGTGGCAACATTACAGCTGTAGGAGGGGTTCATAGAGGAGAATGGCTTAAATATTGTGGTTTATGCAGCTCTGGAGACTCAGGGAAAACAAAAGAAATAGACGTGTTCTCCAAAAATGTGATTTAGTGGTTTGAAATCTTGGACTATTTGTTTTATTTCAGGAGACAGCTCTTCAGCTATGATAAAGAGAAACAAAACTATGAGTACAAATACCCATGCAGAGTAAAATAGATAAAAAAAACAACATATTGGAATCTACAGAATTTCAGTTATGAACATTTCTGTATTTGAAATGGAAGGCAGATTATAAGGAGGTTTAGAAGATGTTTAAGGGGGTGTTGAAACCAACTTCCTCTGTTCAAGCCATGCTGCTAAAAAATGCATTCCAAAATTACATGTGGTTCTTAGTTCGGCATGCCACCAATCTGCAGCGGCATTGGGTATGGAAAACCGGGGTTACAGAGGGCAGAAACGCAAGTATAAAGCAGTAACTGGCTAAAAAAGGGCTTTAGGCTAAGGTCCCACCTTGCAGAAAAGAAGAGTCAAAGTCAGGAGTGGATTGAGCAGAAAGTAGAAGTATAAGAGATTCTATATTTCCCACTCTTTTCGTAACCATTCTTGGCTTTAGCTCAAAAAACTGCAGCAAAATCTTATATATATTATATATATATTATATATATATTATATACTAATAAAGATGATAGTATAAATTGTGAGGGAGAAAGTAGTTATTAAATGACTCAATTGCTGCGTCACTAGGGAGAGCGTTCCCTTTTTCCACCTGAAAGTCAGATGGGTTTAAAGGGATTCTACCATTAAAAATCTCTTTTCTGTGGATAAAACGTCATAATAGCCTTTAGAAAGGCTATTCGTCTCCTAATTTTAGATGGCATCTCTGCCGCGCCGTTCCTTAGTAATACCGTTTTTTACCGGTATGTAAATTAGTTCTCTGGAAGCGATGGGGGCGGGCCCCAGCGCTGAAAATGCGATGAGGGCGTCCCCACAGCTGCCAGAGAACAGGATCCTGCACCGCCTCTATCTTCTGCTGGATCCTCCCCTTCTTTCTTCAGCAGCGTCACGTCTGTCGGCTCTTACACTAGTAGAGCCGACTGCGCATGCGCAGCCATAGTTCCGAGGCCGCAATTGCGAGCATGCGCAGTCGGCTCTACTAGTGTAAGAGCTGACAGAGGTGACGCTGCTGAAGAAAGAAGGGGAGGATCCAGCAGAAGATAGAGGCGGTGTAGCAGAGTCCAGTATATGGCACAGAAGGGAGGAAACAGGAGAGTAGATAGTATCTATCTACTCGTGAACTTCCCTCAACTTACCTGAACAGATCCGCTGCCTATACCGCTCCCCGTTCTTCTCGCTCCTCTTCTCTCTCATTGACATGCCTTTACAGCGCCCTGGGTTCCCCCACCTCCCTAGACTAGTGTTAGAGATGCTGGGAGAAGGCGGGGCTTGAGGCTTAGGAGAGTGTAGGGTGGGTACTGGGAGGGGAGACATGAGTGATGCACTCATATCTTCCCGCCCACACTCTCCTAAGCCACAACAAGCCCCGCCTACTCCCATCATCTCTAACACTAGCCTAGGGAGGTGGGGGTGCGCACAGTGCTCTGAAGGCATGTCAATGAGAGAGGACCAGACCGCGAAGAATGGGAAGTGGCAGCAGATCTGTTCAGGTAAGCGGACACCAGGGAGGCTGAGTAGCCGAGGGATTGTTTTTTAATCACTACACAGCTGTGTGTTCACTCCATGCTGTGTAGTGAATGGGATTGTTTTTAAAATCCGATCTTCGATTATTAAAAAAAATCCCACTGACTTGCATTGGGATCGGAATTGGGATCAGGATCGGGTTCGAATGGAAAATGATTAGAGATGAGCGAACAGTGTTCTATCGAACTCATGTTCGATCGGATATTAGGCTGTTCGGCATGTTCGAATCGAATCGAACACCGCGTGGGAAAGTGCGCCATTACTCGATTCCCCTCCCACCTTCCCTGGCGCCTTTTTTGCTCCAATAACAGCGCAGGGTAGGTGGGACAGGAACTACGACACCGGTGACGTTGAAAAAAGTAGGCAAAACCCATTGGCTGCCGAAAACATGTGACCTCTAATTTAAAAGAACAGCGCCGCCCAGGTTCGCGTCATTCTGAGCTTGCAATTCACCGAGGACGGAGGTTTCCGTCCAGCTAGCTAGGGCTTAGATTCTGGGTAGGCAGGGACAGGCTAGGATAGGAAGGAGAAGACAACCAACAGCTCTTGTAAGAGCTAAATTCCAGGGAGAAGCTTGTCAGTGTAACGTGGCACTGACGGGCTCAATCGCCGCAACCCAGCTTTCCCAGGATCCTGAATGGAATACACTGTCAGTGTATTCCCGTATACCCGATATATACCCCGATACCCGTTCCAACGGTGTGCCCCCCCACCTTCACCCCAGAAATACCCTGCAAGTCCCCTAGCAATAGAATTGGGGCTATATACACCCACAATTTTTACTACTGGTATACAGTGCCATTGTCTGACTGGGAATTCAAAGAATATATTGGGAATACAAATACCCTCATTTCTTGCTACTGCCATATAGTGCCAGTGTCTGACTGGGAATTCAAAGAATATATTGGGGTTACGTGCACCCACAATTTTTACTACTGGTATACAGTGCCATTGTCTGACTGGGAATTCAAAGAATATATTGGGAATACAAATACCCTCATTTCTTGCTACTGCCATATAGTGCCAGTGTCTGACTGGGAATTCAAAGAATATATTGGGGTTACGTGCACCCACAATTTTTACTACTGGTATACAGTGCCATTGTCTGACTGGGAATTCAAAGAATATATTGGGAATACAAATACCCTCATTTCTTGCTACTGCCATATAGTGCCAGTGTCTGACTGGTAATTCAAAGAATATATTGGGGTTACGTGCACCCACAATTTTTACTACTGGTATACAGTGCCATTGTCTGACTGGGAATTCAAAGAATATATTGGGAATACAAATACCCTCATTTCTTGCTACTGCCATATAGTGCCAGTGTCTGACTGGGAATTCAAAGAATATATTGGGGTTACGTGCACCCACAATTTTTACTACTGGTATACAGTGCCATTGTCTGACTGGGAATTCAAAGAATATATTGGGGTTATAAATACCCTCATTTCTTGCTACTGCCATATAGTGCCAGTTTCTGACTGGTAATTCAAAGAATATATTGGGGTTACGTGCACCCACAATTTTTACTACTGGTATACAGTGCCATTGTCTGACTGGGAATTCAAAGAGTATATTGGGAATACAAATACCCTCATTTCTTGCTACTGCCATATAGTGCCAGTTTCTGACTGGTAATTCAAAGAATATATTGGATTTACGTGCACCCACAATTTTTACTACTGGTATACAGTGCCATTGTCTGACTGGGAATTCAAAGAGTATATTGGGAATACAAATACCCTCATTTCTTGCTACTGCCATATAGTGCCAGTTTCTGA
This sequence comes from Leptodactylus fuscus, assembly GCF_031893055.1. NCBI lineage: Eukaryota > Metazoa > Chordata > Amphibia > Anura > Leptodactylidae > Leptodactylus > Leptodactylus fuscus. The sequence goes on from NC_134266.1 coordinate 41,048,598, forward strand.
CTGGTAATTCAAAGAATATATTGGGGTTACGTGCACCCACAATTTTTACTACTGGTATACAGTGCCATTGTCTGACTGGGAATTCAAAGAATATATTGGGGTTATAAATACCCTCATTTCTTGCTACTGCCATATAGTGCCAGTTTCTGACTGGTAATTCAAAGAATATATTGGGGTTACGTGCACCCACAATTTTTACTACTGGTATACAGTGCCATTGTCTGACTGGGAATTCAAAGAGTATATTGGGAATACAAATACCCTCATTTCTTGCTACTGCCATATAGTGCCAGTTTCTGACTGGTAATTCAAAGAATATATTGGGGTTACGTGCACCCACAATTTTTACTACTGGTATACAGTGCCATTGTCTGACTGGGAATTCAAAGAATATATTGGGGTTATAAATACCCTCATTTCTTGCTACTGCCATATAGTGCCAGTTTCTGACTGGTAATTCAAAGAATATATTGGGGTTACGTGCACCCACAATTTTTACTACTGGTATACAGTGCCATTGTCTGACTGGGAATTCAAAGAGTATATTGGGAATACAAATACCCTCATTTCTTGCTACTGCCATATAGTGCCAGTTTCTGACTGGTAATTCAAAGAATATATTGGGGTTACGTGCACCCACAATTTTTACTACTGGTATACAGTGCCATTGTCTGACTGGGAATTCAAAGAATATATTGGGGTTATAAATACCCTCATTTCTTGCTACTGCCATATAGTGCCAGTTTCTGACTGGTAATTCAAAGAATATATTGGGGTTACGTGCACCCACAATTTTTACTACTGGTATACAGTGCCATTGTCTGACTGGGAATTCAAAGAGTATATTGGGAATACAAATACCCTCATTTCTTGCTACTGCCATATAGTGCCAGTTTCTGACTGGTAATTCAAAGAATATATTGGGGTTACGTGCACCCACAATTTTTACTACTGGTATACAGTGCCATTGTCTGACTGGGAATTCAAAGAATATATTGGGGTTATAAATACCCTCATTTCTTGCTACTGCCATATAGTGCCAGTTTCTGACTGGTAATTCAAAGAATATATTGGGGTTACGTGCACCCACAATTTTTACTACTGGTATACAGTGCCATTGTCTGACTGGGAATTCAAAGAGTATATTGGGAATACAAATACCCTCATTTCTTGCTACTGCCATATAGTGCCAGTTTCTGACTGGGAATTCAAAGAATATATTGGGGTTACGTGCACCCACAATTTTTACTACTGGTATACAGTGTCATTGTCTGACTGGGAATTCAAAGAATATATTGGGGTTATAAATACCCTCATTTCTTGCTACTGCCATATAGTGCCAGTTTCTGACTGGTAATTCAAAGAATATATTGGGGTTACGTGCACCCACAATTTTTACTACTGGTATACAGTGCCATTGTCTGACTGGGAATTCAAAGAGTATATTGGGAATACAAATACCCTCATTTCTTGCTACTGCCATATAGTGCCAGTTTCTGACTGGTAATTCAAAGAATATATTGGGGTTACGTGCACCCACAATTTTTACTACTGGTATACAGTGCCATTGTCTGACTGGGAATTCAAAGAATATATTGGGGTTATAAATACCCTCATTTCTTGCTACTGCCATATAGTGCCAGTTTCTGACTGGTAATTCAAAGAATATATTGGGGTTACGTGCACCCACAATTTTTACTACTGGTATACAGTGCCATTGTCTGACTGGGAATTCAAAGAGTATATTGGGAATACAAATACCCTCATTTCTTGCTACTGCCATATAGTGCCAGTTTCTGACTGGGAATTCAAAGAATATATTGGGGTTACGTGCACCCACAATTTTTACTACTGGTATACAGTGCCATTGTCTGACTGGGAATTCAAAGAATATATTGGGGTTATAAATACCCTCATTTCTTGCTACTGCCATATAGTGCCAGTTTCTGACTGGTAATTCAAAGAATATATTGGGGTTACGTGCACCCACAATTTTTACTACTGGTATACAGTGCCATTGTCTGACTGGGAATTCAAAGAGTATATTGGGAATACAAATACCCTCATTTCTTGCTACTGCCATATAGTGCCAGTTTCTGACTGGTAATTCAAAGAATATATTGGGGTTACGTGCACCCACAATTTTTACTACTGGTATACAGTGCCATTGTCTGACTGGGAATTCAAAGAATATATTGGGGTTATAAATACCCTCATTTCTTGCTACTGCCATATAGTGCCAGTTTCTGACTGGTAATTCAAAGAATATATTGGGGTTACGTGCACCCACAATTTTTACTACTGGTATACAGTGCCATTGTCTGACTGGGAATTCAAAGAGTATATTGGGAATACAAATACCCTCATTTCTTGCTACTGCCATATAGTGCCAGTTTCTGACTGGGAATTCAAAGAATATATTGGGGTTACGTGCACCCACAATTTTTACTACTGGTATACAGTGCCATTGTCTGACTGGGAATTCAAAGAATATATTGGGAATACAAATACCCTCATTTCTTGCTACTGCCATATAGTGCCAGTGTCTGACTGGGAATTCAAAGAATATATTGGGGTTACGTGCACCCACAATTTTTACTACTGGTATACAGTGCCATTGTCTGACTGGGAATTCAAAGAATATATTGGGGTTATAAATACCCTCATTTCTTGCTACTGCCATATAGTGCCAGTTTCTGACTGGTAATTCAAAGAATATATTGGGGTTACGTGCACCCACAATTTTTACTACTGGTATACAGTGCCATTGTCTGACTGGGAATTCAAAGAGTATATTGGGAATACAAATACCCTCATTTCTTGCTACTGCCATATAGTGCCAGTTTCTGACTGGTAATTCAAAGAATATATTGGATTTACGTGCACCCACAATTTTTACTACTGGTATACAGTGCCATTGTCTGACTGGGAATTCAAAGAGTATATTGGGAATACAAATACCCTCATTTCTTGCTACTGCCATATAGTGCCAGTTTCTGACTGGTAATTCAAAGAATATATTGGGGTTACGTGCACCCACAATTTTTACTACTGGTATACAGTGCCATTGTCTGACTGGGAATTCAAAGAATATATTGGGGTTATAAATACCCTCATTTCTTGCTACTGCCATATAGTGCCAGTTTCTGACTGGTAATTCAAAGAATATATTGGGGTTACGTGCACCCACAATTTTTACTACTGGTATACAGTGCCATTGTCTGACTGGGAATTCAAAGAGTATATTGGGAATACAAATACCCTCATTTCTTGCTACTGCCATATAGTGCCAGTTTCTGACTGGTAATTCAAAGAATATATTGGGGTTACGTGCACCCACAATTTTTACTACTGGTATACAGTGCCATTGTCTGACTGGGAATTCAAAGAATATATTGGGGTTATAAATACCCTCATTTCTTGCTACTGCCATATAGTGCCAGTTTCTGACTGGTAATTCAAAGAATATATTGGGGTTACGTGCACCCACAATTTTTACTACTGGTATACAGTGCCATTGTCTGACTGGGAATTCAAAGAGTATATTGGGAATACAAATACCCTCATTTCTTGCTACTGCCATATAGTGCCAGTTTCTGACTGGTAATTCAAAGAATATATTGGGGTTACGTGCACCCACAATTTTTACTACTGGTATACAGTGCCATTGTCTGACTGGGAATTCAAAGAATATATTGGGGTTATAAATACCCTCATTTCTTGCTACTGCCATATAGTGCCAGTTTCTGACTGGTAATTCAAAGAATATATTGGGGTTACGTGCACCCACAATTTTTACTACTGGTATACAGTGCCATTGTCTGACTGGGAATTCAAAGAGTATATTGGGAATACAAATACCCTCATTTCTTGCTACTGCCATATAGTGCCAGTTTCTGACTGGTAATTCAAAGAATATATTGGGGTTACGTGCACCCACAATTTTTACTACTGGTATACAGTGCCATTGTCTGACTGGGAATTCAAAGAATATATTGGGGTTATAAATACCCTCATTTCTTGCTACTGCCATATAGTGCCAGTTTCTGACTGGTAATTCAAAGAATATATTGGGGTTACGTGCACCCACAATTTTTACTACTGGTATACAGTGCCATTGTCTGACTGGGAATTCAAAGAGTATATTGGGGTTATAAATACCCTCATTTCTTGCTACTGCCATATAGTGCCAGTTTCTGACTGGTAATTCAAAGAATATATTGGGGTTACGTGCACCCACAATTTTTACTACTGGTATACAGTGCCATTGTCTGACTGGGAATTCAAAGAGTATATTGGGAATACAAATACCCTCATTTCTTGCTACTGCCATATAGTGCCAGTTTCTGACTGGGAATTCAAAGAATATATTGGGGTTACGTGCACCCACAATTTTTACTACTGGTATACAGTGCCATTGTCTGACTGGGAATTCAAAGAATATATTGGGGTTATAAATACCCTCATTTCTTGCTACTGCCATATAGTGCCAGTTTCTGACTGGTAATTCAAAGAATATATTGGGGTTACGTGCACCCACAATTTTTACTACTGGTATACAGTGCCATTGTCTGACTGGGAATTCAAAGAGTATATTGGGAATACAAATACCCTCATTTCTTGCTACTGCCATATAGTGCCAGTTTCTGACTGGTAATTCAAAGAATATATTGGGGTTACGTGCACCCACAATTTTTACTACTGGTATACAGTGCCATTGTCTGACTGGGAATTCAAAGAGTATATTGGGAATACAAATACCCTCATTTCTTGCTACTGCCATATAGTGCCAGTTTCTGACTGGGAATTCAAAGAATATATTGGGGTTACGTGCACCCACAATTTTTACTACTGGTATACAGTGCCATTGTCTGACTGGGAATTCAAAGAATATATTGGGGTTATAAATACCCTCATTTCTTGCTACTGCCATATAGTGCCAGTTTCTGACTGGTAATTCAAAGAATATATTGGGGTTACGTGCACCCACAATTTTTACTACTGGTATACAGTGCCATTGTCTGACTGGGAATTCAAAGAATATATTGGGGTTATAAATACCCTCATTTCTTGCTACTGCCATATAGTGCCAGTTTCTGACTGGTAATTCAAAGAATATATTGGGGTTACGTGCACCCACAATTTTTACTACTGGTATACAGTGCCATTGTCTGACTGGGAATTCAAAGAGTATATTGGGAATACAAATACCCTCATTTCTTGCTACTGCCATATAGTGCCAGTGTCTGACTGGGAATTCAAAGAATATATTGGGGTTACGTGCACCCACAATTTTTACTACTGGTATACAGTGCCATTGTCTGACTGGGAATTCAAAGAATATATTGGGGTTATAAATACCCTCATTTCTTGCTACTGCCATATAGTGCCAGTTTCTGACTGGTAATTCAAAGAATATATTGGGGTTACGTGCACCCACAATTTTTACTACTGGTATACAGTGCCATTGTCTGACTGGGAATTCAAAGAGTATATTGGGAATACAAATACCCTCATTTCTTGCTACTGCCATATAGTGCCAGTGTCTGACTGGGAATTCAAAGAATATATTGGGGTTACGTGCACCCACAATTTTTACTACTGGTATACAGTGCCAATTTCTAACTAGGAATTCAAAATGCGCAAGGCTCCCGGAAAGGGACGTGGACGAGGCCGTGGGCGAGGTCGGGGGAATGGTTCTGGGGAGCAAGGTAGCAGTGAAGCCACAGGGCGTCCCGTGCCTACTCCTGTGGGGCAGCAAGCATTGCGCCACTCCACAGTGCCAGGGTTGCTTGCCACATTAACTAAACTGCAGGGTACAAACCTTAGTAGGCCCGAGAACCAGGAACAGGTCTTGCAATGGCTGTCAGAGAACGATTACAGCACATTGTCCAGCAGCCAGTCAGACTCTGCCTCCTCTCCTCCTATTACCCAACAGTCTTGTCTTCCTTCCTCCCAAAATTCCGAAGCTTTACAGAACAATAACCCAAACTGTCCCTGCTCCCCAGAGCTGTTCTCCGCTCCTTTCATTGTCCCTCAACCTGCCTCTCCACGTCACGATTCCACGAACCTAACAGAGGAGCATCTGTGTCCAGATGCTCAAACACTAGAGTCTCCTCCATCTCCGTTCGATTTGGTGGTGGATGACCAGCAACCCACCCTCATCGACGATGATGTGACGCAGTTGCCGTCAGGGCATCCAGTTGACCGGCGCATTGTGCGGGAGGAGGAGATGAGACAGGAGTTGGAAGAGGAAGTGGTGGATGATGAGGACACTGACCCGACCTGGACAGGGGGGATGTCAAGCGGGGAAAGTAGTGTGGATGTTGAGGCAGGTGCAGCACCAAAAAGGGTAGCTAGAGGCAGAGGCAGAGGTCAGCAGCTTAGGCGAAGCCAGGCCACACCCGGAATCTTCCAAGATGTTCCAGTTCGTACCCAGCCCCGAAAAACTCCCACCTCGAGGGCACGTTTCTCGAAGGTGTGGAGTTTTTTCAAGGAATGCGCCGAGGACAGATATAGTGTTGTCTGCACAATTTGCCTCTCGAAATTGATTAGGGGCTCTGAGAAGAGCAACCTGTCCACCACTTCAATGCGCCGTCATTTGGAATCCAAGCACTGGAATCAGTGGCAGGCAGCAACGGCAGGACAAAGGCCGCCTGCCGTTCACGCCACTGCCACTGCCTCTGCCACTGCCTCTGCCTCTGCCACTGCCACTGCTGACTGTGCTGGCGATGCACTCCAGAGGACGAGCCAGGACACCACTTCATCTGCCTCCGCCACTTTGTTGACTTCTACCTCATCCTCCCCTGGTCCTGTCTTATCTCCTTCTCCTGCACCATCAAAGGCACCATCAGGCGTTTCTTTACAACAACCCACCATCTCTCAGACATTGGAGCGGCGGCAGAAATACACTGCTAACCACCCACACGCGCAAGCCTTGAACGCCAACATCGCTAAACTGCTGGCCCAGGAGATGTTGGCGTTCCGGCTTGTTGAAACTCCCGCCTTCCTGGACCTGATGGCAACTGCGGCACCTCGCTATGCCGTCCCTAGCCGTCACTACTTCTCCCGGTGTGCCGTCCCCGCCTTGCACCAGCACGTGTCACTCAACATCAGGCGGGCCCTTAGTTCCGCGCTTTGCACAAAGGTCCACTTGACCACCGACGCGTGGACAAGTGCATGCGGACAGGGACGCTACATTTCACTGACGGCACACTGGGTGAATGTAGTTGAGGCTGGGACTGCTTCCCAAACTGGCCCGGTGTACCTCGTCTCCCCGCCTAACATTCCTGGCAGGGACACGAGAAGAACACCCCCCTCCTCCTCCTCCTCTACCGCCTCCTCCTCCGCCACCGCCTCCTCCTCCGCCACCGCCTCCTCCTCCGCTGTTAGATTGACCCCAGCTACGAGTTGGAAACGTTGCAGCACTGGCGTTGGTAGACGTCAGCAGGCTGTGCTGAAGCTGATCAGCTTGGGGGACAGACAGCACACTGCCTCCGAGGTGAGGGATGCCCTCCTCGATGAGACGGCAATATGGTTTGAGCCGCTGCACCTGGGCCCAGGCATGGTCGTTTGTGATAACGGCCGGAACCTGGTAGCAGCTCTGGAGCTTGCCGGACTCCAACATGTTCCATGCCTGGCCCACGTCTTCAACCTAGTGGTGCAACGTTTCCTAAAGAGCTACCCCAATGTTCCAGAGCTACTGGTGAAAGTGCGGCGCATGTGCGCCCACTTTCGCAAGTCGACAGTAGCCGCTGCTAGCTTAAAATCTCTCCAGCAACGCCTGCATGTGCCACAACACCGGCTTTTGTGCGACGTCCCCACACGCTGGAACTCAACGTTTCAGATGTTGAATAGAGTGGTTGAGCAGCAGAGACCTTTGATGGAATACCAGCTACAAAACCCTAGGGTGCCACAAAGTCAGCTGCCTCAGTTTCACATCCATGAGTGGCCATGGATGAGAGACCTTTGTGACATCCTACGGGTCTTTGAGGAGTCCACAAGGAGGGTGAGCTCTGAGGATGCGATGGTGAGCCTTACAATCCCGCTCTTGTGTGTTCTGAGAGAATCCCTGATTGACATCAGGGATAACTCAGATCACACAGAGGAGTTAGGGATAGCATCCGATCCGTCACAGCTGGAGAGTAGGTCCACACATCTGTCCGCTTCACTGCGTTTAATGGAGGAGGAGGAGGAGGAGGAGGAGGAAGAAGAGTTGTCCGATGATGTGATGGTGATACAGGAGGCTTCCGGGCAACTTCGAATCGTCCCATTGTTGCAGCGCGGATGGGTAGACATGGAGGATGAGGAGGAAATGGAGATTGAACTTTCCGGTGGGGCCAGAGGAGTCATGCCAACTAACACTGTGGCAGACATGGCTGAGTTCATGTTGGGGTGCTTTACAACCGACAAGCGTATTGTCAAAATCATGGAGGACAACCAGTACTGGATCTTTGCTATCCTTGACCCCCGGTATAAAAACAACATCTCGTCTTTTATTCCGGTAGAGGGGAGGGCCAATCGCATCAATGCTTGCCACAGGCAATTGGTGCAGAATATGATGGAGATGTTTCCAGCATGTGACGTTGGCGGCAGGGAGGGCAGTTCCTCCAGTAGGCAACCAAGTTCTCACCGGTCCACACAAACGAGGGGCACACTGTCTAAGGTCTGGGACACCTTGATGGCACCCCCTCGCCAAAGTGCCGCCACGGAGGGTCCTAGTGTCACCAGGCGTGAGAAGTATAGGCGCATGTTGCGGGAATACCTTTCCGACCACAGCCCTGTCCTCTCCGACCCCTCTGCGCCCTACACGTATTGGGTGTCGAAGTTGGACCTGTGGCTTGAACTTGCCCTATATGCCTTGGAGGTGCTGTCCTGTCCTGCCGCCAGCGTCCTATCTGAGAGGGTGTTCAGTGCAGCCGGTGGCATCATCACTGACAAGCGCACCCGTCTGTCAGCTGAGAGTGCCGACCGGCTCACTTTGATAAAAATGAACCACCACTGGATAGAGCCTTCATTTTTGTGCCCACCTGTGTAAAGCACCCCAACATGAAACTCCATGTCTGTACTCAACCTCTCCAATTCCTCCGCATCCTCATACTCATCCACCATAAGCGTTGCACAATTCTGCTAATACTAGGCTCCCTCCAACATGATTTCCCCCAACTCTGCTGGTTAGTGGCTCCCTCCACCCTGATTTCCACCAACTCTGCTGGTTAGAGGCTCCTTCCACCATGAATTTGCCCAAACTGGGCTGTTTAGAGGCTCCCTCCACCATGAATTGGTCCAAACTGGGCTGGTTAGAGGCTCCCTCCACCATTAATTGGTCCAAACTGGGCTGGTTAGAGGCTCCCTCCACCAAGAATTTGCCCAAACTGGGCTGTTTAGAGGCTCCCTCCACCATGAATTTGCCCAAACTGGGCTGTTTAGAGGCTCCCTCCACCATGAATTGGTCCAAACTGGGTTTTTTAGAGGCTCCCTCCACCATGAATTGGTCCAAACTGGGCTGGTTAGAGGCTCCCTCCACCATGAATTGGTCCAAACTGGGGTGGTTAGAGGCTCCCTCCACCATTAATTGGTCCAAACTGGGCTGGTTAGAGGCTCCCTCCACCATTAATTGGTCCAAACTGGGCTGGTTAGAGGCTCCCTCCACCATTAATTGGTCCAAACTGGGCTGGTTAGAGGCTCCCTCCACCATGAATTTGCCCAAACTGGGCTGTTTAGAGGCTCCCTCCACCATGAATTTGCCCAAACTGGGCTGGTTAGAGGCTCCCTCCACCATGAATTGGTCCAAACTGGGGTTTTTAGAGGCTCCCTCCACCATGAATTGGTCCAAACTTGGCTGTTTAGAGGCTCCCTCCACCATGAATTGGTCCAAACTGGGGTGGTTAGAGGCTCCCTCCACCATTAATTGGTCCAAACTGGGCTGGTTAGAGGCTCCCTCCACCATTAATTGGTCCAAACTGGGCTGGTTAGAGGCTCCCTCCACCATGAATTTGCCCAAACTGGGCTGTTTAGAGGCTCCCTCCACCATGAATTTCCCAAAACTTGGCTGTTTAGAGGCTCCCTCCACCATTAATTGGTCCAAACTGGGCTGGTTAGAGGCTCCCTCCACCATGAATTGGTCCAAACTGGGGTTTTTAGAGGCTCCCTCCACCATGAATTGGTCCAAACTTGGCTGTTTAGAGGCTCCCTCCACCATGAATTGGTCCAAACTGGGGTGGTTAGAGGCTCCCTCCACCATTAATTGGTCCAAACTGGGCTGGTTAGAGGCTCCCTCCACCATTAATTGGTCCAAACTGGGCTGGTTAGAGGCTCCCTCCACCATGAATTTGCCCAAACTGGGCTGTTTAGAGGCTCCCTCCACCATGAATTTCCCAAAACTTGGCTGTTTAGAGGCTCCCTCCACCATTAATTGGTCCAAACTGGGCTGGTTAGAGGCTCCCTCCACCATGAATTTGCCCAAACTGGGCTGTTTAGAGGCTCCCTCCACCATGAATTTCCCAAAACTTGGCTGTTTAGAGGCTCCCTCCACCATTAATTGGTCCAAACTGGGCTGGTTAGAGGCTCCCTCCACCATGAATTGGTCCAAACTGGGGTTTTTAGAGGCTCCCTCCACCATGAATTGGTCCAAACTTGGCTGTTTAGAGGCTCCCTCCACCATGAATTGGTCCAAACTGGGGTGGTTAGAGGCTCCCTCCACCATTAATTGGTCCAAACTGGGCTGGTTAGAGGCTCCCTCCACCATTAATTGGTCCAAACTGGGCTGGTTAGAGGCTCCCTCCACCATGAATTTGCCCAAACTGGGCTGTTTAGAGGCTCCCTCCACCATTAATTGGTCCAAACTGGGCTGGTTAGAGGCTCCCTCCACCATGAATTGGTCCAAACTGGGGTTTTTAGAGGCTCCCTCCACCATGAATTGGTCCAAACTTGGCTGTTTAGAGGCTCCCTCGACCATTAATTGGTCCAAACTGGGCTGGTTAGAGGCTCCCTCCACCATGAATTGGTCCAAACTGGGTTTTTTAGAGGCTCCCTCCACCATGAATTTGCCCAAACTGGGCTGTTTAGAGGCTCCCTCCACCATGAATTTGCCCAAACTGGGCTGGTTAGAGGCTCCCTCCACCATGAATTGGTCCAAACTGGGGTTTTTAGAGGCTCCCTCCACCATGAATTGGTCCAAACTTGGCTGTTTAGAGGCTCCCTCCACCATTAATTGGTCCAAACTGGGCTGGTTAGAGGCTCCCTCCACCATGAATTGGTCCAAACTGGGTTTTTTAGAGGCTCCCTCCACCATGAATTTGCCCAAACTGGGCTGTTTAGAGGCTCCCTCCACCATGAATTGGTCCAAACTGGGGTGGTTAGAGGCTCCCTCCACCATTAATTGGTCCAAACTGGGCTGGTTAGAGGCTCCCTCCACCATGAATTGGTCCAAACTGGGGTTTTTAGAGGCTCCCTCCACCATGAATTGGTCCAAACTTGGCTGTTTAGAGGCTCCCTCCACCATGAATTGGTCCAAACTGGGGTGGTTAGAGGCTCCCTCCACCATTAATTGGTCCAAACTGGGCTGGTTAGAGGCTCCCTCCACCATTAATTGGTCCAAACTGGGCTGGTTAGAGGCTCCCTCCACCATGAATTGGTCCAAACTGGGTTTTTTAGAGGCTCCCTCCACCATGAATTTGCCCAAACTGGGCTGTTTAGAGGCTCCCTCCACCATGAATTGGTCCAAACTGGGCTGGTTAGAGGCTCCCTCCACCATGAATTTCCCAAAACTTGGCTGTTTAGAGGCTCCCTCCACCATTAATTGGTCCAAACTGGGCTGGTTAGAGGCTCCCTCCACCATGAATTGGTCCAAACTGGGGTTTTTAGAGGCTCCCTCCACCATGAATTGGTCCAAACTTGGCTGTTTAGAGGCTCCCTCCACCATGAATTGGTCCAAACTGGGGTGTTAGAGGCTCCCTCCACCATTAATTGGTCCAAACTGGGCTGGTTAGAGGCTCCCTCCACCATTAATTGGTCCAAACTGGGCTGGTTAGAGGCTCCCTCCACCATGAATTTGCCCAAACTGGGCTGTTTAGAGGCTCCCTCCACCATGAATTTGCCCAAACTGGGCTGGTTAGAGGCTCCCTCCACCATGAATTGGTCCAAACGGGTTTTTAGAGGCTCCCTTCACCATGAATTGGTCCAAACTTGGCTGTTTAGAGGCTCCCTCCACCATGAATTGGTCCAAACTGGGGTGGTTAGAGGCTCCCTCCACCATTAATTGGTCCAAACTGGGCTGGTTAGAGGCTCCCTCCACCATTAATTGGTCCAAACTGGGCTGGTTAGAGGCTCCCTCCACCATGAATTGGTCCAAACTGGGGTTTTTAGAGGCTCCCTCCACCATGAATTGGTCCAAACTTGGCTGTTTAGAGGCTCCCTCCACCATTAATTGGTCCAAACTGGGCTGGTTAGAGGCTCCCTCCACCATGAATTGGTCCAAACTGGGTTTTTTAGAGGCTCCCTCCACCATGAATTTGCCCAAACTGGGCTGTTTAGAGGCTCCCTCCACCTTGAATTTGCCCAAACTGGGCTGGTTAGAGGCTCCCTCCACCATGAATTGGTCCAAACTGGGGTTTTTAGAGGCTCCCTCCACCATGAATTGGTCCAAACTTGGCTGTTTAGAGGCTCCCTCCACCATTAATTGGTCCAAACTGGGCTGGTTAGAGGCTCCCTCCACCATGAATTGGTCCAAACTGGGTTTTTTAGAGGCTCCCTCCACCATGAATTTGCCCAAACTGGGCTGTTTAGAGGCTCCCTCCACCATGAATTGGTCCAAACTGGGGTGGTTAGAGGCTCCCTCCACCATTAATTGGTCCAAACTGGGCTGGTTAGAGGCTCCCTCCACCATGAATTGGTCCAAACTGGGGTTTTTAGAGGCTCCCTCCACCATGAATTGGTCCAAACTTGGCTGTTTAGAGGCTCCCTCCACCATGAATTGGTCCAAACTGGGGTGGTTAGAGGCTCCCTCCACCATTAATTGGTCCAAACTGGGCTGGTTAGAGGCTCCCTCCACCATTAATTGGTCCAAACTGGGCTGGTTAGAGGCTCCCTCCATCATGAATTTGCCCAAACTGGGCTGTTTAGAGGCTCTTTCCACCATGAATTTGCCCAAACTGGGCTGGTTAGAGGCTCCCTCCACCATGAATTGGTCCAAACGGGTTTTTAGAGGCTCCCTTCACCATGAATTGGTCCAAACTTGGCTGTTTAGAGGCTCCCTCCACCATGAATTGGTCCAAACTGGGGTGGTTAGAGGCTCCCTCCACCATTAATTGGTCCAAACTGGGCTGGTTAGAGGCTCCCTCCACCATTAATTGGTCCAAACTGGGCTGGTTAGAGGCTCCCTCCACCATGAATTGGTCCAAACTGGGGTTTTTAGAGGCTCCCTCCACCATGAATTGGTCCAAACTTGGCTGTTTAGAGGCTCCCTCCACCATGAATTGGTCCAAACTGGGGTGGTTAGAGGCTCCCTCCACCATTAATTGGTCCAAACTGGGCTGGTTAGAGGCTCCCTCCACCATTAATTGGTCCAAACTGGGCTGGTTAGAGGCTCCCTCCACCATGAATTTGCCCAAACTGGGCTGTTTAGAGGCTCCCTCCACCATGAATTTGCCCAAACTGGGCTGGTTAGAGGCTCCCTCCACCATGAATTGGTCCAAACGGGTTTTTAGAGGCTCCCTTCACCATGAATTGGTCCAAACTTGGCTGTTTAGAGGCTCCCTCCACCATGAATTGGTCCAAACTGGGGTGGTTAGAGGCTCCCTCCACCATTAATTGGTCCAAACTGGGCTGGTTAGAGGCTCCCTCCACCATTAATTGGTCCAAACTGGGCTGGTTAGAGGCTCCCTCCACCATTAATTGGTCCAAACTGGGCTGGTTAGAGGCTCCCTCCACCATTAATTGGTCCAAACTGGGCTGGTTAGAGGCTCCCTCCACCATGAATTTGCCCAAACTGGGCTGTTTAGAGGCTCCCTCCACCATGAATTTGCCCAAACTGGGCTGGTTAGAGGCTCCCTCCACCATGAATTGGTCCAAACTGGGGTTTTTAGAGGCTCCCTCCACCATGAATTGGTCCAAACTTGGCTGTTTAGAGGCTCCCTCCACCATTAATTGGTCCAAACTGGGCTGGTTAGAGGCTCCCTCCACCATGAATTGGTCCAAACTGGGTTTTTTAGAGGCTCCCTCCACCATGAATTTGCCCAAACTGGGCTGTTTAGAGGCTCCCTCCACCATGAATTGGTCCAAACTGGGGTGGTTAGAGGCTCCCTCCACCATTAATTGGTCCAAACTGGGCTGGTTAGAGGCTCCCTCCACCATTAATTGGTCCAAACTGGGCTGGTTAGAGGCTCCCTCCACCATGAATTTGCCCAAACTGGGCTGGTTAGAGGCTCCCTCCACCATGAATTGGTCCAAACTGGGTTTTTTAGAGGCTCCCTCCACCATGAATTTGCCCAAACTGGGCTGGTTAGAGGCTCCCTCCACCATGAATTGGTCCAAACTGGGGTTTTTAGAGGCTCCCTCCACCATGAATTTGCCCAAACTCTGCTGGTTAGAGGCTCAATCCACCCTGATTTTCAAAACAAATGTTGGTGCCAACCTCAACTTACTACAAGGGCCAAATTCACTGCTGGTGACAAGCTCTCCTCACTGCAAGTGCCAAATACACATGTTTCAAGGTGTTTTCCTACTGTCAGAGAGGTGATATTGAGTGTGTAAAGTGTGTAGTTGTTAGGCTGTGATGTTGGGGTAATAGAGGGTCTTTGGTGTGTTAGATGCCCCCAGACATGCTTCCCCTGCTGTCCCAGTGTCATTCCAGAGGTGTTGGCATCATTTCCTGGGGTGTCATAGTGGACTTGGTGACCCTCCAGACACGGATTTGGGTTTCCCCCTTAACGAGTATCTGTTCCCCATAGACTATAATGGGGTTCGAAACCCGTTCGAACACACGAACATTGAGCGGCTGTTCGAATCGAATTTCGAACCTCGAACATTTTAGTGTTCGCTCATCTCTAAAAATGATCGGAAATCGGATTTTAAAAACGATCCTGAAATTTCATTATCTGCTCAACCCTAATATATATATGTGTATATATATATATATATATATATATACAGTCCTATGAAAAAGTTTGGGCACCCCTATTAATCTTAATCATTTTTAGTTCTAAATATTTTGGTGTTTATAACAGCCATTTCAGTTTGATATATCTAATAACTGATGGACACAGTAATATTTCAGGATTGAAATGAGGTTTATTGTACTAACAGAAAATGTGCAATATGCATTAAACCAAAATTTGACCGGTGCAAAAGTATGGGCACCTCAACAGAAAAGTGACATTAATATTTAGTAGATCCTCCTTTTGCAAAGATAACAGCCTCTAGTCGCTTCCTGTAGCTTTTAATCAGTTCCTGGATCCTGGATAAAGGTATTTTGGACAAACAATTCAAGTTCAGTTAAGTTAGATGGTCGCCGAGCATGGACAGCCCGCTTCAAATCATCCCACAGATGTTCAATGATATTCAGGTCTGGGGACTGGGATGGCCATTCCAGAACATTGTAATTGTTCCTCTGCATGAATGCCTGAGGATTTGGAGCGGTGTTTTGGATCATTGTCTTGCTGAAATATCCATCCCCGGCGTAACTTCAACTTCGTCACTGATTCTTGAACATTATTCTCAAGAATCTGCTGATACTGAGTGGAATCCATGCGACTCTCAACTTTAACAAGATTCCCGATGCCGGCATTGGCCACACAGCCCCAAAGCATGATGGAACCTCCACTAAATTTTACAGTGGGTAGCATGTGTTTTTCTTGGAATGTTGTTTCTTTTTGGACGCCATGCATAACGCCTTTTTTTATAACCAAACAACTCAATTTTTGTTTCCAAAATGAAGCTGCCTTGTCCAAATGTGCTTTTTCATACCTCAGGCAACTCTATTTGTGGCGTACGTGCAGAAACGGCTTCTTTCTCATCACTCTCCCATACAGCTTCTATTTGTGCAAAGTGCGCTGTATAGTTGACCGATGCACAGTGACACCATCTGCAGCAAGATGATGCTGCAGCTCTTTGGAGGTGGTCTGTGGATTGTCCTTGACTGTTCTCACCATTCTTCTTCTCTGCCTTTCTGATATTTTTCTTGGCCTGCCACTTCTGGGCTTAACAAGAACTGTCCCTGTGGTCTTCCATTTCCTTACTATATTCCTCACAGTGGAAACTGACAGGTTAAATCTCTGAGACAACGTTTTGTATCCTTCCCCTGAACAACTATGTTGAACAATCTTTGTTTTCAGATCATTTGAGAGTTGTTTTGAGTAGCCCATGATGCCACTCTTCAGAGGAGATTCAAATAGGAGATCAACTTGCAATTGGCCACCTTAAATACCTTTTCTTATGATTGGATACATCTGGCTATGAAGTTCAAAGCTCACTGAGGTTACAAAACCAATTTTGTGCTTCAGTAAGTCAGTAAAAGGTAGTTAGGGGAATTCAAATCAATAAAATGATAAGGGTGCCCATACTTTTGCACCAGTCAAATTTTGGTTTAATGCATATTGCACATTTTCTGTTAGTACAATAAACCTCATTTCAATCCTGAAATATTACTGTGTCCATCAGTTATTAGATATATCAAACTGAAATGGCTGTTGCAAACACCAAAATATTTAGAACAAAAAATGATTAAGATTAATAGGGGTGCACAAACTTTTTCATAGGACTGTATATATATATACTAGCTGGTACCCGCGACTTCGTCTGCGGTGATTGTAGAAGTGGGTATATACAGGCATGGGTAAGGTTTTCGTACTGTGTATAAGGTATGGGATATGAAATGTAACTTTGTATCTTGTTTTTGCTGTAATTCAGACAATACATGAGACTTTTGTGTTGAAGTTAATTTGTATTAGAGCTGCTATATATACGGTGTTGTGAGAAACTTTACATAGTGTCTTTGGGACAGAAGTATTTGAAGTTAACTCTTTCCCGCCGATGGCATTTTTTGATTTTCGTTTTTGACTCCCCTCCTTCTAAACCCCATAACTTTTTTATTTCTCCGCTCCCAGAGCCATATGAGGTCTTAATTTTTCCTGGGACAAATTTTTCTTCCTGATGCCACCATTAATTATTCTATATAATGTACTGGGAAGCAGGGAAAAAATTCAGAATGGGGTGGATTTGAAGAAAAAATGCATTTCTGCGACTTTCTTACGGGCTTTGGTTTTACGGCGTTCACTGTGCAACCAAAATGACATGTCCCCTGTATTCTGTGTTTCGTTACGATTCTGGGGATACCAAATTTATTTGGTTTTATTTACATTTTGACCCCTTAAAAAAAATCCAAAACTGTGTTTAAATTTTTTTTTGTTGAAAAGTCGCCATATTCCGACAGCTGTAACTTTTTTATACGTGCATGTACGGGGATGTATAGGGCATCTTTTTTTGCGTGACTGGGTGTACTTTGTAGTTCTACCATTTTCGGGAAATGTTATTGCTTTGATCACTTTTTATTCAAATTTTTATCAGAATCAAAACAGTGAAAAAACAGCAGTTTGGCACTTTTGACCATTTTTCCCGCTACAGCGTTTACCGAACAGGAAAAATATTTGTATAGCTTTGTAGAGCGGGCGATTTTGGACGTGGGGATACCTAATATGTATGTGTTTCACAGTTTTTAAGTACTTTTATATGTGTTCTAGGGAAAAGGGGGTGATTTAAATTTTTAGTCCTTTTTATTTTATTTTTTTTATTTTTTTTACTTTTTAAAAAATTTTTTTTTTTGCATTTTTTAGACCGCCTAGGGGTATTGACATAGGTGGGGGGGTGTTGCGGATTGTCAGAGCGGTGGGGGTCGGCAAACATGGCTGCTCTGGAGCGTTAAAGAGAGCCTCCTGGAGTATCGTTAAAGTGAGGGGCAAAGTGTTAAAGTATATGTATATGAGATTGTGTGGGGTTAGGGGCGAGGCTGTAGAGGGCAATATGAATTTTGTGGCTTGCTATGGTCCAAAGTGTGTGAGATTGCAGAGATGGTGTGAATTTGGGTTTTGTGGGGGTCCTGGCACAAACGTATTTGCGCTATTGTGACGAAAAGTAGCCTATTGTTTAATCGGGTGTATTAACTATGTTTGTGGAAAATTTCAGCCGAATTGGTCGAGCGGTTTTTCCGTGATTGAGGAACAAACATCCGAACATGCAAACATCCAAACACACAAACCCACAAACCCACAAACTCACAAACTTTCACATTTATAATATTAATAGGATAACATGGGAAGATAAATTTGATCTAGAGGACCAATGATAAATGCTGTTTATTCAATGCACGGGGGAATACAGGTGCAGCACATGTGCAATAAATGAAGATACAAGAAAATATTACAAGTATTGCCAGCCATGTGTAAAAGGTGGATATTAAAAACACTAACATTACACTCGGGAAGTTCTGTAGCTGAAAAATTGTATGTATACAGTATATATATTTTACAAACACATGTCTGTGTAACCTAATAATGTGTTTGTGATTATTATTTCTTATATGGGGTTATTTTTCTGCTTGCTTTATAACAGATATTATTGATGGCTGTTTCCTTCTGAAGATATTGTTTCCTTACAGGAACCCTTACACTAGTTAAAATGCATTATCAAGAAACCTTATCATGTAGTAAGACAGAGTGCTTCAACTTTAGTGACAAACATGCTCAAACATTCATTCACTTCGATCCCATATTATACTGAAATTTCAGTAATGTCAATCTTTCCTTAGGGGATCCATCCTACCGATTATCCATAAGAAAATGGGAGAAAGCAGTAGTACCATTCATGGCCACTAGACTATGGAGAAAAGCCTCTGCTTCAAACCTACAAAATTCCAAATCTTCCAGGTTGCACTCAGTCTCATGTCCCCTTCAAGTTGCCCCCACAGTATCATGTCCCCCACCCTCCTGGTTGCCCCCACAGTGTCACGCCCTCCCCTTTTCCCCATGTTGTCCCTACAGTTACGAACGCCCCAGAAGAACGAAGGAAGACAAAGACGGTGATCTCTAATACTAGACCCACCCCGAAGTCCTTAGCTGCTTGCCTCAGCTGCCCTAAGTGGTAGAGGACAACTGGGCGATGGTCCCTTCCATAAGTGCAAACACAAAAAGCAGACAAGACAAACAAAGGAGAACAGGTAGGAAAATAGTAAAGGGTCTGAACAGTCAGGAAGCGGGAACAAGAACTGGAAAAATATACAAGTCTGCTGAAAACAGAGGTGAAAAAACATGATCAGATATTCAGGAGAAAACCGCTAGCAGGCTCCAGAGAGACTAATAGCAAGTACTCAGGTTTGGGTTAGAAGACAATATATAGGATATCAGGAATCCGCCCCAAGCTTGGTTGTAAAGGAAGGCTGTCAATCATACAAACAAGGCTGAGGGTAACTGAGGAGCAGAGGGAAACAAACAGTGGAAGAGGCAGGTGTTGTGGAGGACGAATAGAGCTGTGTTCAGACAGAGTATAACAAGAAATCGAAAACCATAAAATTATAGCCTGGCATGTCTCCTGCGCTGTACCCTACAGCCAAGGGATAGTGCAGATATCTGAACAAATACAGATTTTATAATAGACAAGAATAAAGATAAAAATAAAGTAATCATTAGAATAGGCTATCATTATCTGATCGGTGGAGTCTGGTTCTCATCACTCTTACCAATTAGTTGTTTTATGGGTTTGGCCAAGCTCTGCAGACTTTTCACTGTTTACCTAGGTCCATCTACCTGCGTTCAGTCCTTTTATAGATTGTGTTGAATATTGCAGCTTTATTCCAACACAAGCTGTTTTGTTTAAGGTGGTTAATCTATATGGACACCATAATGGCTGCTATGGATGAAGCACAATCTCACCACTGCTTATTAATATGATAAGAGGAGCAACCAAATGATTATCACAACTCTATGTCTGTATTATAAATGTCCTATTTTATATTGTTTGCAATATATATATATATATATATATATATATATATATATATATATATATATTTACATTTTATTGATTGCTAAGGATACCATAATTTAAACATTATCCTCAGATCTATTAAGATTGATTGTTTTAATAGCAAGACCAAATTCATCAATAAGGAACACACACAATCAGAGTGATGACCATCCGAATCCTTACTTAGGGTTTTGTGTCAAAGGTCACATAAACATCATATAAATGTGTGTTTTTCTATTGAAAATGTTGACATATGGGCTTTATTTTAAGAATAAGCATTATGTGGTTGGAGATTTTGTAGACATAAGATCTGGAACATATGGCTGCAAATCCTCATGAATTAAACATCACCTACTTAACTCTAGGGCCATATGTCCAAGACATTTCTGACGAGCAGAGGAAACATATACATTTGATTTCACCTATGAAAAAATGTCAGTCTATATTCTGTATGTACCTAATATATTTCTGAACATATTGTTATGCTTTGGTCTAGACACCTAATAACAGAAGCAGTCATTGACATAAACAGTAGCCAAGTCAACCAATAATTTTTAAATTTTCATTTTCCCTAAATTTTGTTAAAATGTAAAATTTGCAAAAAATAAATAAAAAATAGCCAAATGCATTTGCTGTATTTTATTTGCTAATTTATCTGACAACCTGAACAATTTCCACAGTTAAGATATCTGTAATATTATAAATCTTTTTTTGCTTAGTAAACTAGACTTAAAGAGCTAAGCTCATTATTGAATGAAGTTATTAACCTTAAAGTAGTAATTAAAACTTAATACAAATTGAATTTCATGTAATACACAGAAGAAAAATATCCACAATAATGGTATTTAGAAGGAAAGACTTATCAGATAAGATTGCTTCCAAGGGTATAAGAGTTCATCGAGCTAAGAAAGCCAGATTGTAAAAATAAAGAATTGGTATTTATATCCACCTGGAGGTCTGTTTTATGACTTTTCCTCTTGTTTCTATGATATTGTATGTTCACTGATAAATGCTGAATGTTACATTTGGAATTTAGCAATACAGATGTGAATTAAGGGATTTGGATAAATGAGGATTTTCTTTTTTAAGGATATTCTTTTTCACCTGGCCCTCACTTCTAATTTTTGCTTTAACTGTTTTCTTTAACTGTCTACCTTATCTGAATGTCCATTTAGGAGGCACTGGCACAAATACAGTTTTTTTATTGGAGTATTTATTTTTTTGGCAACTGAAGATCTAAGGACTGGTTCACATCTGCGTTCGGTATTCTGTTCCTGTTCAGGGAGTCCACTCGGGGACCCCCCAAAAGAATACCAAACACATTGACAAGCGGTGAGCTTATGTAAGCACACAGACCCCATAGACTATAATGGGGTCCGTGTGTTTTCCACGCAGTGTCACACAAGATGATCACAGGCTTTACCATCAGGTCTCTACAGTATTGCTACAATAAAGACTTTTTAACAGGGGCCTGTTTAAAACCCTAAACCAGGGGTGCTCACACTTTTTCAGCATGTGAGCTACTTTATAACTGACCATGGGGTAAGATCACCTACCCACTTCTTGTGGGTGTGGCAGGGGCGGGGCATGTGCAGGCCTGTGGGCGCGGGGGGGGCAGGCATGTGGGTGGGGTCAGGCAGAGCGTGAGAGCAGGAGACAGCAACATTCAGGGATCCCCAATGTCTGCTTGTTCACAGCCCCGCCTGCCAGTGTCTGTTGATGACTCTCAGCCTGCGCTGTGAACAAGCAGCACCCCGGCTCCCTTCATCCCTAAGAGCTGCTGCTGCCCGGCCTGCAAGTGTCCGGAGTGCTTGTTCACAGCGCAGGCAGAGAGTCATCTCCGGACACTTGCAGGCGGGGCCTGCAGACACCGGGGATCCCTGGTTGCATCCCGCGATCGACCCATATGTCCTTCGGGATCGACTGGTAGATCGCAATCGACGTATTGGGCACCCCTGCCCTAAACCCTTACATTGTAACAACATCCAGCTGGTTAGTGAGCAAAAATACCTAAAATACTTGAATTATATCAGAATTGTTTCAAATGTTCTTCCATTGCTGGTCAGTGCTAGTTTTTGGTTTGTTAAGTGAGCCAAGATAAAATTTGGCCCAAGCTGTTCATTTTAATATGATGCTCTAATGTATAGGTGTGCAGGTGAACAGAAGAGGATGCCCAACTGGAAGAGCTGCCGCACACTTACTACCATTTCTTTATGGAAATAAACAGTATAAGTCTGAGGCCCCAAATTGGGGAAACACAGCTTTTTTTTTGTTGCAGATTTTGTTGCGTTTTTTGAGCCAAAGTCAAGAATGGCTACAAATGGAATGGGAAATATATAGGAAGTTCTTATACATCTCCCTTCTGCTCAATCCACTCCTGGCTCTTGCTTTAAAATTGCGATAAAATCTGCAACCAAAAAATCTGCGTTTCTGCAATGTAGGGCTTTAGCCTTAATGTTAGAGATGAGCGAACACTAAAATGTTCGAGGTTCGAAATTCGATTTGAACAGCCGCTCAATGTTCGTGTGTTCGAACGGGTTTCGAACCCCATTATAGTCTATGGGGAACAGATACTCGTTAAGGGGGAAACCCAAATCCGTGTCTGGAGGGTCACCAAGTCCACTATGACACCCCAGGAAATGATGCCAACACCTCTGGAATGACACTGGGACAGCAGGGGAAGCATGTCTGGGGGCATCTAACACACCAAAGACCCTCTATTACCCCAACATCACTGCCTAACAACTACACACTTTCCACATTCAAAAAAACCTCTATCAAAGTGGGAAAATACCTGGAAACCTTCTTTACTCCCCAAATGGATGGACACAAACCCCAATTTAAGCTCAACAAACAGTAACAACCACCCCTTTAAATCACGTTCCCCATGACAACCACAAATGGAATAGGCAATGGGAATTCCAAAAGCCCTCACCCTTAACTGTCATTTTGAGTGTGTGTGTGTGTGTGTGTGTGTGTGTGTGTGTGTGTGAGTGATGTGGTAAGACCTTCCAAAATTCACTTTTCTAGCCCTTAACATGAGCCCTTCCAAACAAAGTTACAGGACCTTAAGCTGAGCTACCAGCACAGATTGAGGCCCTTGGCATGAGTAGAGCCTTGTACCAGCAGTGTTTTTGGCACTTAGGGTGAGTTGAGCCTTGTACCAGCGTGTGTCCCTTAACATCAGGCGGGCCCTAAGTTCTGCGCTTTGCACAAAAGTTCCACATTAACTAGGCTGAATGGTACAAAGATTAGTAGGCCCGAGAACCAGGAACAGGTCTTGCAATGGCTGTCGGATAACGCTTAAAGCACATTGTCCACCAGCCAGGCAGCCTCTACCTCCTCTTACCCAACAGTCTTGTCCTCCTTCCACCCAAAATTCCCAATCTTCCCAGAACAATAACCCCAACTGTCCCTGCTCCCCAGAGCTGTTCTCCCTTCCTTTGACTGAACCGCAACCTGCCCCTCCATTTCGCGATTCCACGGACCTAACAGACGAGTATCTGTGTCCAGATGCTCAAACACTAGAGTCTCCTCCATTCCATCTCCGGTCGATTTGGTGGCGGATGACCAGCAACCCACCCTCATCGACGACGATGAGACGCAGTTGCTGTCAGGGCAGCCAGTTGACATGCGCATTGTGCAGGAGGAGGAGGCGAGACAGGAGTTGGAAGAGGAGGTGGTGGACGACGAGGACACCGACCCCACCTGGACAAGGCAGATGTCAAGCTGGGAAAGTAGTGTGGATGTTGAGGCAGGTGCAGCACCAAAAAGGGTAGCTAGAGGCAGAGACATGTCCAGAGGCAGAGGTCAGCTGCTTTGCCGAAGCCAGGCCAGACCCGGAATGTCCGAAGATGTTCCCTTTTGTACCCAGCCCAGAAAAACTCCCCCATCGAGGGCACGTTTCTTGAAGGTGTAGAGTTTTTTCAAGGAATGCGCCGAGGACAGATATAGTGTCGTCTACACAATTTGCCTCTCGAAATCGAGTAGGGGCCCTGAGAAGAGCAACCTGTCCAGCACTTCAATGCACCGTCATTTGGAATCCAAGCAATGGAATCAGTGGCAGGCAGCAACGGCAGGACAAATGTCGCCCGCCGTTCATGCCACTGCCTCTGCTCACAGTGCTGGCGATGCACTCCAGAGGACGAGCCAGGACATCACTTCATCTGCCTCCGCCACTTTGTTGACTTCTCCCTCATCCTCCCCTGTTTCTGTCTTATCTCCTTCTCCTGCACCATCAAAGGCACCATCAGGCGCTTCTTTACAACAACCCACCATCTCTCAGACATTGGAGCGCCGGCAGAAATACACCGCTAACCACCCACCCACGCAAGCCTAGAACGCCAACATCGCTAAACTGCTGGCCCAGGAGAGGTTGGCGTTCCGGCTTGTTGAAACTCCCGCCTTCCCGGACCTGATGGCAACTGTGGCACCTCACTATGCCGACCCTAGCCGTCTCAACTTCTCCCGGTGTGGCGTCCCCGCCTTGCACCAGCACGTGTCACTCAACATCAGGTGGGCCCTTAGTTCCACGCTTTGCTGCAAGGTCCACTTGACCACCGACACTTGGACAAGCGCCTGTGGTCAGGGATGCTGCAGTGCTTATCTTTAATGACAGGCAGGGTGAATGTGGTGGAGTCTGTTCCCCGGGTGCAAACTGGGGTGGCCTATCTCCTCTCCCAGGCCAAAATTCATGGCAGGAGTAGACTGAAACCCTACGACGCTGCAACCTCCACCACAGCTACTAGCGGCAAACGCTAAAACACTGGTGTGGGGAGACGTCAGCAGGCGGTGCTGAAGCTCATCAGCTTGGGGGACAGACAGCACAGTGCCTCCGAGGTCAGGGATGCCATCCTGGCTGAGATGGCATTTTTTTTTTCCCTGCTACACCTGGGGCCTGGCATTTTTACGCCTGTGATAATGGCTGGAACCTGGTAGCGGCTCTGGAGCTTGCCAGCCTCCAACACGTTCCATGTTTGGCCCACGTCTAACCTAGTGGTGCAAAGTTTTTTAAAAACATACCCAAATGTACCGAAGCTACTGTTGAAAATGCGGCGCTTGTGCGCCCACTTTTGCAAGTGCACAGGAGTCGCTGCTAGCCTAAAAACACTCTAGCAAGGCCTACATCTGTCCAAACACAGGCTGTTGTCCGTCATTCACACACGCTGAAACCCTACAATACCATATCTTGAGCAGGGTGTGTGAGCTGCACAGACCTTTGATGGAGTTCCATCTACAAAACCCAAGGGTTCCTCAAAGTCAGCTCCCAAAGTTTCTGCACCATGAGTTTCCAGGGGTGGCAGAGTTATGGCTAGGGGCAGAGGCATGGATAGGGATGATGTCTAGGGGCAAAAGCAGTGTGGATGTGGAGGCAAGCTAAGCAGGAAAAACTAGGGGTACAAGCTAAGGCATGGACTGGGGTGATGTCTAGGGGCAAAAGCAGTGTGGATGTGGAGGCAAGCTAAGCAGGAAAAACTGGGGGTACAAGCTAAGGCATGGACTGGGGTGATGTCTAGGGGCAAAAGCAGTGTGGATGTGGAGGCAAGCAAAGCAGGGAAAATGGTGGCTAGAGGCAAAGGGATGTCCATAGGCAGCAAGGGCAAAGATGCAAAACTCTCCCCTGTTTCAAGAATTTTCCTGACTTGTCTCCCCACAAAACATTCCTGGGAGGAGGGCTGAAACACCACCCTCCTCCTCCTCCGCTGTTAGATTGACCCCAGCTACGAGCTGAAAACGCTGCAACACTGGTGTGGGGAGACATCAGCAGGCTGGGCTGAAGCTCATCAGCTTGGGAGACGGACAGCACACTGCCTCTGAGGTCAGGGATGCCATCCTGGATGAGATGGCAATTTGTTTATCCCCGCTGCCCCTGGGGCCAGGCTTTTTTGTCTTGTTGGAGGGCTCTGGAGCTTGCCAGCCTCCAACACGTTCCATGCCTGGCCCACGTGTTCAATGTAGTGGTGCAATGATTTTTAAAAACATACCCCAAATTAGCTGAGCTAAGGGTGAAAGTGCGGCACTTGGACACCCACTTTCCCAAGTCTACAGTACCTGGAGCTAGCCGCAATACACTCCAGCAAGGCCTACATCTGCCTGAAGCACCTACTGTTGTGCGAGGTCACCATACGCTCTAACCCTAGATACCGTATGTTCAGCAGGGTGTGTGAGCAGCAGAGACCTTTGATGGAGTACCAGCTACAAAACCCAAGGGTTCCTCAGAGTCAGCTCCCTCACTTTCTGCACCATGAGTTTCCATGGGTGGCAGACTTATGGCTAGAGGCACAGGCATGGATAGGGGTGATGTGTAGGGGCAAAAGCAGTGTGGATGTGGAGGCAAGCTAAGCAGCAAAAACTGGGGGTACAAGCAGCCGGTGGCATCATCACTGACAAGCACAGCTGTCTGTCAGCTGACAGGCTGACTTTCACCAAAATGAACAGACAATGGATAGACTCATCATATACATGTCAGTTACATGACAAATTTAGTGCAATTTGCAAGTCCAAGATGGTTTGGAGATCTGCGGAGAGGAATCTCACCACCTCTTGCGGGTGCCATCATTTGGAAGGCAAGCCCTGGGCTCAGTGGGTGAGAGCAAGCGCAGGATAATCGTCATTTGGCCTGGCGGCCACTGCCTCTCCCACTGTTGACAGGGCTGGCGCTGCAGTCCAGACCAGCAGCCAGGACACCTCCACATCTGCCTCTGACACTTTGGGGAGTTCACCCTTATCCTCACCTTTTCCTGCCATTTCTCCTTTTGCCCGCACCATCATGCGCCTCTTCCCAGCAACTCCCCATCTCCCAAGCCTTTCATTTCATGCTAAAGTACAGCGCAACCCACCCACATGCCCAAGGCTTCAACGGCCTCATCTCAAGAAATCTGGCCCAGGAGATGTTGGAATCCCGGCTGGGGGACACTCTGCCCTTTTTGGGCAGAGTGTCTACTGCGCCACCGCACTGTGCCGTCCACACCAGCACTTTCCCCCAAACATGAGGCGGTCCCTAAATTCAGCGCTTAGCCCTAAAGTTCCATGTGACCAGTTACGAATGGACAAGTGCATGCGGACAGGGATGCTACCTTTCAATTTGGGCACAGTGGTTGAATGTAGTTGAGGCGTGGACCGGGTCGCAAAATGTGGTGGCCTGACTTGTCTCCCCACACAACATTCCTGGGAGGAGGGCTGAAACACCACCCTCCTCCGCTGTTAAATTGACCCCAGCTACGAGCTGGAAACGCTGCAACACTGGTGTGGGGAGACGTCAGCGGGCCGTGCTGAAGCTCATCAGCTTGGGGGCCAGACAGCACACTGCCTACAAAGTGAGTCATGCCATCCTCGATGAGACGGCAATGTGGTTTTTGCCACTGCACCTGGGCCCAGGCATGTTGTCATGTGTGATAATGGCCGTAACCTGGGATTGGCTCTGTAGCTTGGCAGCCTGCAACATATTCCATGCCTGGGCCACGTTTTTAACTCATTGCTGCTAATCTTTTGAAAAAGGTACCCCAATGTTCCTGAGCTACTGGTGAAAGTGTGGCGCTTGTGCGGATAGTTTTTAAAGTCTATAGTTGCCGCTGCTAGCCTCTATGCACTCCTACAACGCCTGTACCTGCTGGAACAACGGCTGTTGTGCGACGTCTCCACACTGCTGGCACTAAACATATCATGTGTTGAGCAGAGTGTGTGAGCAGCACAGACCTTTGATGTAGTTCCAACTCCAAAACCCTCGGGTTCGTCAAAGTCAACTCCCTCAGTTGCTCAACCATGAGTGGCCATGGGTGGCAGACTTATGTGAAATCCCATCCCATCCATTGCACTGGACACGAAACGTTAGCATGCGCTCAGCACAACTTCGGATATGGCAGCTGCGTTAAGCAGGGTGCAGGGTACAACACAGACCAGGCCCGAGCACCAGGAACAGGTGTTAGAAATACTGCAGCATCTGCCATTTCCTTCCAATTTTGGGGTTTTGGACCCGCCACCGACTTGTCTGGACCTAAGTGGGGATCATGAGACACAGTTGCCATCAAGGCAAGCTGTGGTCATGTGCGGTTTGCAGTAAGGGGGCAGTGCGCAATTGGAAGAGGAGTTGGTGGATGACGAGGCCACCGACCCCACATGGACAGGGGTGATGTCTAGGGGCTAAAGCAGTGTAGATGTAGAGGGAAGCTAAATCAACAAAAAACCTGGGTAGAAGCAAAGGCATAAACTGGGGTGATGTTTAGGGGCTAAAGCAGTGTAGATGTGGAGGGAAGCTAATTCAACAAAAAAAACAGGGTAGAAACAAAGGCATAAACTGGGGTGATGTTTAGGGGTGAAAGCAGTGTAGATGTGGAGGGAAGCTAAGCAGCAAAAACAGTGGGTAGAAGCAAAGGCATGCAAAACTCTACCCTGTTGGAAGACTTATTCCTAGGTCTGGAACACGTTAATGGCCCCCCTGGACAAATTACTGCCACTCAGGGGCCTAGTGTCACCAGGATAGTCATAGGCGCATGTTGTGGGAATACCTGGCCGACACCAGCTCTGTCCTCTCCGATCCCTCTGTGCTCTACAGCCTACACTTATTTTCTCATCTTTTTTTCTGAACTGCACATCTCTTGCCTGCTTCCTTTGGGATCTTAGAAATGGTGGTCCACTTCCACAGATGGTAACTTCAATAGACAGTGTAACGGGAGTAGCTGAGGGATCGCTGTCTTAACCACTTTTTGGCACAAAATTAACTTCCAAAGCCAAATATGGTGCAAGTATATGATGCAAGGACACCTACACACCTATCTCTGACACATTGGGGAGTTCACCCTCATGCGCCCTTTTGGCCTGCACCATCATGCGCCTCTTCCCAGCCACTCAACATTTCCCAAGCTTTTCATTGCAGGCAGAAGTACAACACAACCCACCCCCATGCCCAAGCCTTTAACAGCCTCATCGATAAACTGCTGGCCCTGGAGATGTTGGTGTTTGTTTATGCTTCTGGAGACCCAGGCCTTCCGTCAGCAGATGGCAGCTGGGGCACCTCCCTATGCTGGGCCTAGCCGTTACTACTTCTCTTGGTGTGCTGTCTCTGCCTTGCGCCTGCATGTGTCCCATAACATCAGTCGGGCCCAGAGCTCTGCGCTTTGCTGCAAGGTCCACTTGACCACCGACACATGGACAAGCGCCTGTGGTCAGGGATGCTGCAGTGCTTATCTTTAATGACAGGCAGGGTGAATGTGGTGGAGTCTGTTCCCCCGGTCTAGGTCTAATGTCTGTTCCTTTCTTATATTAGGGGAGAGGGAAAAAAAATTACTTCAGTGATACGTTTAGCGTACATAGACTGACTATTAATGTGTATCCCACTTAGTGTTGTTAGGGTTACACACCGTCACAACCTGGCTAAAGCTTCTATAGCTGTTAATAAAGTCAACATAACTTTACGGTATCCAAAAAGACAGCTGGTACCGACAGAGAGCAAGACAAATGTCAACCAAAGCTGTGAGCTCTGAACACCCACAGTGACTTTGGCGTCATCATCATTATAAGGGAGCGGGTGGTAATAAATAACTTGGCAGTGCCTAAAACCCAAAAAGCTTATACAACTATATTTACATTAAGATACACAAATGACACTTTTCAGTAGCATGTCATGAGACAAGCTGATAAGCTCTTCCTTTGTGCAGTGCTATTTGAAAGTTAAACGCTGCCTTTATTTTAATTCTGGAGAAGGTGCAGACATTAGATTTAGAACATGTTGTCTTCATTGTCCAAATCCTCTATATAGGTAACGTGTTTTTCGGGCCGAGCTGTCTGGGAACGAGCTGGTGCAGCACTGACAACCTGGGTGAATATGGCAAGAGCCTGAGATGTAGGGTGAATGAATCCCCAAATTATTTGTGGAATTCCCAGTGAGACAATGGCACTATCTACCAGTAGCAAAAATTGTGGGTGCACGTAACCCCAATATATTCTTTGAATTCCCAGTCAGACAATGGCACTGTATACCAGTAGCAAAAATTGTGGGTGCACGTAACCCCAATATATTCTTTGAATTACCAGTCAGAAACTGGCACTATATGGCAGTTACAAGAAATGAGGGTATTTGTAACCCCAATATATTGTTTGAATTCCCAGTCAGACAATGGCACTGTATAGCAGTAGCAAAAATTGTGGGTGCACGTAACCCCCATATATTCTTTGAATTACCAGTCAGAAACTGGCACTATATAGCAGTAGCAAAAATTGTGGGTGCACATAACCCCAATATAATCTTTGAATTCCCAGTGAGACAATGGCACTGTATAGCAGTAGCAAAAATTGTGGGTGCACGTAACCCCCATATATTCTTTGAATTCCCAGTCAGACAATGGCACTGTATAACAGTAGTAAAAATTGTGGGTGCACATAACCCCAATGTATTCTTTGAATTCCCAGTGAGACAATGGCACTGTATAGCAGTAGCAAGAAATGAGGGTATTTGTAACCCCAATATATTCTTTGAATTCCCAGTCAGACAATGGCACTATATACCAGTAGCAAAAATTGTGGGTGCACGTAACCCCCATATATTCTTTGAATTCCCAGTCAGACAATGGCACTGTATAACAGTAGTAAAAATTGTGGGTGCACATAACCCCAATGTATTCTTTGAATTCCCAGTGAGACAATGGCACTGTATAGCAGTAGCAAGAAATGAGGGTATTTGTAACCCCAATATATTCTTTGAATTCCCAGTCAGACAATGGCACTATATACCAGTAGCAAAAATTGTGGGTGCACGTAACCCCAATATATTCTTTGAATTCCCAGTGAGACAATGGCACTGTATAGCAGTAGCAAAAATTGTGGGTGCACATAACCCCAATATAATCTTTGAATTCCCAGTGAGACAATGGCACTGTATAGCAGTAGCAAAAATTGTGGGTGCACGTAACCCCAATATATTCTTTGAATTCCCAGTCAGACAATGGCACTATATACCAGTAGTAAAAATTGTGGGTGCACATAACACCAATATATTCTTTGAATTCCCAGTGAGACAATGGCACTGTATAGCAGTAGCAAAAATTGTGGGTGCACGTAACCCCCATATATTCTTTGAATTCCCAGTCAGACAATGGCACTGTATACCAGTAGTAAAAATTGTGGGTGCACATAACCCCAATATATTCTTTGAATTCCCAGTGAGACAATGACACTGTAAAGCAGTAGCAAAAATTGTGGGTGCACGTAACCCCCATATATTCTTTGAATTCCCAGTCAGACAATGGCACTATATACCAGTAGCAAAAATTGTGGGTGCACGTAACCCCAATATATTCTTTGAATTACCAGTCAGAAACTGGCACTATATAGCAGTAGCAAAAATTGTGGGTGCACATAACCCCAATATAATCTTTGAATTCCCAGTGAGACTATGGCACTGTATAGCAGTAGCAAAAATTGTGGGTGCACGTAACCCCCATATATTCTTTGAATTCCCAGTCAGACAATGGCACTATATACCAGTAGTAAAAATTGTGGGTGCACATAACACCAATATATTCTTTGAATTCCCAGTGAGAAAATGGCACTGTATAGCAGTAGCAAAAATTGTGGGTGCACGTAACCCCCATATATTCTTTGAATTCCCAGTCAGACAATGGCACTATATACCAGTAGTAAAAATTGTGGGTGCACATAACCCCAATATATTCTTTGAATTCCCAGTGAGACAATGGCACTGTATAGCAGTAGCAAAAATTGTGGGTGCACGTAACCCCCATATATTCTTTGAATTCCCAGTCAGACAATGGCACTATATACCAGTAGCAAAAATTGTGGGTGCACGTAACCCCCATATATTCTTTGAATTCCCAGTCAGACAATGGCACTGTATACCAGTAGTAAAAATTGTGGGTGCACATAACCCCAATATATTCTTTGAATTCCCAGTGAGAAAATGGCACTGTATAGCAGTAGCAAAAATTGTGGGTGCACGTAACCCCCATATATTCTTTGAATTCCCAGTCAGACAATGGCACTGTATACCAGTAGTAAAAATTGTGGGTGCACATAACCCCAATATATTCTTTGAATTCCCAGTGAGACAATGGCACTGTATAGCAGTAGCAAAAATTGTGGGTGCACGTAACCCCCATATATTCTTTGAATTCCCAGTCAGACAATGGCACTATATACCAGTAGCAAAAATTGTGGGTGCACGTAACCCCAATATATTCTTTGAATTACCAGTCAGAAACTGGCACTATATAGCAGTAGCAAAAATTGTGGGT
This sequence comes from Leptodactylus fuscus, assembly GCF_031893055.1. NCBI lineage: Eukaryota > Metazoa > Chordata > Amphibia > Anura > Leptodactylidae > Leptodactylus > Leptodactylus fuscus. The sequence continues at coordinate 41,080,856 of NC_134266.1, forward strand.
GCACATAACCCCAATATAATCTTTGAATTCCCAGTGAGACAATGGCACTGTATAGCAGTAGCAAAAATTGTGGGTGCACGTAACCCCCATATATTCTTTGAATTCCCAGTCAGACAATGGCACTATATACCAGTAGTAAAAATTGTGGGTGCACATAACCCCCATATATTCTTTGAATTCCCAGTCAGACAATGGCACTGTATATCAGTAGTAAAAATTGTGGGTGCACATAACCCCAATATATTCTTTGAATTCCCAGTCAGACAATGGCACTGTATACCAGTAGTAAAAATTGTGGGTGCACATAACCCCAATATATTCTTTGAATTCCCAGTGAGACAATGGCACTGTATAGCAGTAGCAAAAATTGTGGGTGCACGTAACCCCCATATATTCTTTGAATTCCCAGTCAGACAATGGCACTATATACCAGTAGCAAAAATTGTGGGTGCACGTAACCCCAATATATTCTTTGAATTACCAGTCAGAAACTGGCACTATATAGCAGTAGCAAAAATTGTGGGTGCACATAACCCCAATATAATCTTTGAATTCCCAGTGAGACAATGGCACTGTATAGCAGTAGCAAAAATTGTGGGTGCACGTAACCCCCATATATTCTTTGAATTCCCAGTCAGACAATGGCACTATATACCAGTAGTAAAAATTGTGGGTGCACATAACCCCCATATATTCTTTGAATTCCCAGTCAGACAATGGCACTGTATATCAGTAGTAAAAATTGTGGGTGCACATAACCCCAATATATTCTTTGAATTCCCAGTCAGACAATGGCACTGTATACCAGTAGTAAAAATTGTGGGTGCACATAACCCCAATATATTCTTTGAATTCCCAGTGAGACAATGGCACTATATACCAGTAGCAAAAATTGTGGGTGCACGTAACCCCAATATATTCTTTGAATTACCAGTCAGAAACTGGCACTATATAGCAGTAGCAAAAATTGTGGGTGCACATAACCCCAATATAATCTTTGAATTCCCAGTGAGACAATGGCACTGTATAGCAGTAGCAAAAATTGTGGGTGCACGTAACCCCCATATATTCTTTGAATTCCCAGTCAGACAATGGCACTATATACCAGTAGTAAAAATTGTGGGTGCACATAACCCCCATATATTCTTTGAATTCCCAGTCAGACAATGGCACTGTATACCAGTAGTAAAAATTGTGGGTGCACATAACCCCAATATATTCTTTGAATTCCCAGTCAGACAATGGCACTGTATACCAGTAGTAAAAATTGTGGGTGCACATAACCCCAATATATTCTTTGAATTCCCAGTGAGACAATGGCACTGTATAGCAGTAGCAAAAATTGTGGGTGCACGTAACCCCCATATATTCTTTGAATTCCCAGTCAGACAATGGCACTATATACCAGTAGTAAAAATTGTGGGTGCACATAACCCCAATATATTCTTTGAATTCCCAGTGAGACAATGGCACTGTATAGCAGTAGCAAAAATTGTGGGTGTATATAGCCCCAATTCTATTGCTAGGGGACTTGCAGGGTATTTCTGAGGTGAAGGTGGGGGGGGGGACACCGTTGGAACGGGGATTTGGGGTGTATATATGGGGTATACGGGAATACACTGTCAGTGTGTTCCATTCAGGATCCTGGGAAAGCTGGGTTGCGGCGATTGAGCCCGTCAGTGCCACGTTACACTGACAAGCTTCTCCCTGGAATTGAAGTTATATGTAAGCCCAATATATTCTTTGAATTCCCAGTGAGACAATGGCACTATATGGCAGTAGCAAAAATAGTGGGTGTATATAGCCCCAATTCTATTGCTAGGGGACTTGCAGGGTATTTCTGGGGTGAAGGTGGGGGGGCACACCGTTGGAACGGGTATCGGGGTATATATCGGGTATACGGGAATACACTGACAGTGTATTCCATTCAGGATCCTGGGAAAGCTGGGTTGCGGCGATTGAGCCCGTCAGTGCCACGTTACACTGACAAGCTTCTCCCTGGAATTTAGCTCTTATAAGAGCTGTTGGTTGTCTTCTCCTTCCTATCCTAGCCTGTCCCTGCCTACCCAGAATCTAAGCCCTAGCTAGCTGGACGGAAACCTCCGTCCTCGGTGAATTGCAAGCTCAGAATGACGCTAAGCTGGGCATCGCTGTTCTTTTAAATTAGAGGTCACATGTTTTCGGCAGCCAATGGGTTTTGCCTACTTTTTTCAACGTCACCGGTGTCGTAGTTCCTGTCCCACCTACCCTGCGCTGTTATTGGAGCAAAAAAGGCGCCAGGGAAGGTGGGAGGGGAATCGAGTAATGGCGCACTTTACCACGCGGTGTTCGATTCGATTCGAACATGCCGAACAGCCTAATATCCGATCGAACATGAGTTCGATAGAACACTGTTCGCTCATCTCTACTTAATGTGTGTTGGGAGTAGTACATAAAAAGTACATAATTAATAATCTATTACTTTTTCCAGACAGGCCAGTATACCATATCAGTATACAATGTACTTTGTTTCACCCAATGGAATTAATAAAAATGCTTTGATACGTAAAACAGCCATTCAATTGATATAACAGTAGGAAACAATAAAAGACGAATAAATATGTCAGGACTGAGATCAAAGATTCCATGTCATGCCGTGGTCTTGGTAATGTATAAATCTTGACTTTTCATATTACCCTTATAACCTTTTTTGTCATAACAAAGGAACGTATCAAAATACTAAGATATTTTTGTTGTCACTTCATATGACAAGACAATTGAAGGGTTACTTTGCATCACAGTGCCTGTGGTTTGCTCATATGTCAAAGGCCCAATTACATTAATACCAGGCATAAGGTAACACTTTTTCAAACCAAATATTGATTTTCCTGTATAGCGCAGGAACATTGCAGCTGATTGTCAGATGGTATTAAAATATGTTTAGAAATTTCATACCACAACTAAAATCAGTCAGATTTAAGCAAGCTGCAACAATATTCCTGGACTGTCATTATCACTGATGGTTATAGATAGATTTAGATAGGAGGCTTTTTTAACTTCTTATCTACTAGAGGGTTTGGTCTAAATGACCAGAACTCTCTTAGCAATTTTGTGTGCGCGATGCTTTAAAGAGGACTTTTCACGTCCTCAGGGAACATGCGGTGTAATACACTGTTAGAAAACTGAAAGTGCGCTGATTTCAGCGCACTACCGACTTTCCCGTTCTGAGCCCCCACTGAAGAGATATCGGTGCCGGTACCGTAGCTCTTCACTGTCTGAAGGGTGTTTCTGACTGTCTGTCAAGAACACTCTTCCTCACAGTAACATACATTGCGCTATACTGTCAGAGGGGGCGTTCCTTACTGCCCAGCCATGACACTGAGTGGTGAGGAACCCCCTCCTCGTCCACAGACTAGCGTCATGGCTGGGCAGTAAGGAACACCCCCTTTAACAGTACAGTGCAATAGACGCCACTGTGAGGAGGGGCGTTCCTGACTGACTGTCAGAAACGCCCTTCTGACAGTGAAGAGCTACGGTACCATGGTACGGTACAGTAGCTCTTCAGTGGGGGCACAGAACGGGAAAGCCGGTAGTGTGCTAAATTCAGCGCACTGTTGGCTTTCTAGTGGTGTATTACACCACATATACCCCAGAAGGTGAAAAGTCCTCTTTAACAGTCCTATCTTGGAGTATAAAACTAGTGAAATGAACCCCTGAATTTCAAGCACTAGTAAGAAAAGGGAGGTGTCCCCCAAACCGAACAATTAAAATGTAACTTTTATTGGGATCTTTAAAAACTTGTGTCCATAAAAATAATAGATGATAATATGATAATACTATGTGACCGGGAAAACAACAAATTAATATTAAGGAATCAATATCCTCATGCAGTGCGGTCCACCTATATCAATATCTAAGTATCAAAGGGTGGGGTGTGATAATATATTTTAAAATAAAATAATAATAATAATAATAATAATATATCTATGAGATATAATAGGATCTCAGGTGATAATGATATAATGGAGGAATCATGTAGACAGTTTAGATTTAATATTTCTTCAAATATTTTAAGCATTTAAAAGATTTTTTTTTTTACAGTCAAACAAAAATATACACATATATACACCATATACACACTGAGTTAAACAACAGTCTTTCCCTCCATTCATTTGTAATAATGTAATTCTGCTTGACTGAACTGTCGTACTGAACCATAGATCTGACTTATGAGATTGCGGGTTTAAAGTAAAATTGTCATTGGAAACAGATTTTATGAGTCTCAGAGATATTTATCTCCTCTTATAAGATTACCTTGTCAAACACGCAGGAGGTATCAGCATTCTTATATTACCTGTCAGCACAATATATTTCTATCCTTAGACCTTCATAAAGCTAACTCCGAGTCCAAATAAACAATTATTGATTAGATTTTGACATTATCTGAGTATGATGTTGGGTTATATAAGCAGACAAAGTATCCAATAGATAAGCTGAGGGAAAATATCTAGATGCCCTTGAAATGTCCATTGGACTTAGAAAAGTAATAGGAAGTAGCAAATCCAACGCATATATTTAATAGTATAGCCTGGATATTTCCAATTAGCACATATCGAAAAAATAGTCTTCTAGGTGGACTTTAGAACTCTGATCCAAAAGTTTTTCAACATACAGTACAGTCCTTAAATATAGACAGCTTAGAATTGCCCGTACATTTATCACAGTTGTACATGCTGGATGACACATTTCTAACTCTTTGGACACATTTTTCTAACTGTACTGTATGGCGCCTCTTGGTTGGCTTATTTTAGACCTTTTTGCAGAAAACGTTTGGAGAAATTTGGCACATGTTACACAATGACTTTCTTATTTAGACACCTCATTTCGGGTTAGACCCTGTCACTTGATTAATGATGTGCAAAAAACATCTATGTGGTAGGGGTATGAATATATTTACTAATAATTTCTTGTTCTGGTATCCTTAAAAGGCTTGTCCAGGACAAATACAAAACCAGTCCATCAACTAAACCCCCTCCCCCACCTAACTTCTGGAATTGTAGAAGGTTACATCATCAAATTCTCTGGATTGAGCTGTACATTTTTAAATGGGTCTTGACTTTCTAATAAAGGGGAAGGTCCACAGTTGGTGACTCCTGTTTCAGGCATCCACATTATCTAGTAAAACTTATTCTGATGGGACATTCCTGTTAAGTCTTTCGGAGATTACACTTTGCTGATGGTGGATCCACGAGCTTAAAACAGATTTATGGCTTATTAAATTATATGAACCATGAATGATGACCCAAAATAATGACAATTTGGAGAAAATGTTGAGATCAAGGTTTTGCTATCAATTCCATCAAGAAGGCAGTGGCGTAACTAGGAATGGCGGGGCACCAAGGCAAAGATTTGACCCTGACTTATAATAATTGGAGACCCAGGGGAGGATACAAACATTAAAAATCACTGCTACCTGCCTCTCCTTGGCTCTGGCGCACTCTCTGTTGATGTTGTCCATCTTCAATGATGTACGGGACGTCATGTGAGCAGGGGTTTGTGTCGCAACACATAAGTACACAAGCCTTAGCCCACGTAATGTCTGGGATGTCACTAAGTAGGCTTGAAGTCTTCCTGAGCCCAGGAGAGGTAGGTAAAAGTGTTTTTTATGTTCCCACATCTCTCCTGGCCCTCCGATCATTATACTCGGAGATCTGAGAAGACCCTCCAATATAATGAGAGCAGTGTTTCTGGGGTTCACAGGCCTGCAGCCTCACTTACCAATCCCCTCTCCTGATCACAGTCTCCACAAAAGGAGAAGTGCTGGTGGCTGTGAGCAGGAGCCAGGATCGGTAAGTAAATAGGGCCCGTTACCTACAGGAGTTACTCCAGCAGGTGTCCCTGATGTCCCGGGCCCTGTGGCAGCCGCTACCCTCGTAGTTACACTCCTGCAAGAAAGGCTTATTATTCATTTTCTTTTGTGTTCACATTAGTCTCTTTATGATATAGTGTCATACGTTTTACTTCTTATAGGTGTGTACAGTATACTGTTTCTCTTTAACCCCTTCCCGACATGCACCGTAATAGTACGGCGCATGTTGGGTCTGTAACTATGGCGACCGCTCGGGAGCCGGGCGGCCGCCATAGCCGCCGGGTGTCTACTGCTTTAAGAAGTAGACAACCGGCTCTCATGCCTCCGATCGGTCCCCGGACCGATCGGAGGCATTAACCCCTCCGGCGCCGCGGTCAAAGGCGCCGGAGGCGCCATTTTCCCAGCGCCATTTTGCCCGGGATCGCTGGCTCCTGGAGCATGCTCCAGGGCTGACGTCCCATTGCCATGACAGCCGGGAGCCTGTACAAGGCTCCCAGGCTTGTCTGCAAATCCTCTCTTTTGCAGGCTGGTCTATGCAGCCTGCAAAAGAAAGGATGATTTTTTGCAATGCATTGCAATGCATTAGCATTGTAATGCATTGCATTAGTGATCAGACCCCCTGGGGTTCAACACCCCTAGGGGGTCTAATAAATGCAAAAATAAAATTAAAAAAAAAGTAAAAAAAAATATAAAAAAATATAAAAAGTATTAAAAGTTCAAATCACCCCCCTTTCCCTAGAACACATATAAAAGTAGTTAAAAACTGTGAAACACATACATGTTAGATATCCCCGCGTCCTAAATCGCCCGCTCTACAAACCTATAAAAATATTTTTCATGTTCGGTAAACGCCGTAGCTGGAAAAATAGTCGAAATTGCCAAACCGCCGTTTTTTCACTGTTTTGATTCTGATAAAAATTTGAATAAAAAGTGATCAAAGCAATAACATTTCCTGAAAATGGTAGAACTAAAAAGTACACCTGGCCCTGCAAAAAAAGACGCCCTATGCATCCCTGTATACTTACGTATAAAAAAGTTACGGCCGTCGGAATATGGCAACTTTTAGAAAAAAAATTTTTTAACACAGTTTTGGAATTTTGTTTTAGGGGTCAAAATATAAATAAAACCATATAAATTTGGTATCCCTGGAACTGTACCGAAACACAGAATATAGGGGACATGTCATTTTGGCTGCACAGTGAACGCCGTAAAACCAAAGCCCGTAAGAAAGTCACAGAAATGCATTTTTTCTTCAAATCCACCCCATTCTGAATTTTATTTTTGCTTCCCAGTACATTATATAGAATAATTAATGGTAGCATCATGAAGAAAAATTTGTCCCGCAAAAATTAAGACCTCATATGGCTCTGGGAGCGGAGAAATAAAAAGTTATGGGGTTTAGAAGGAGGGGAGTAAAAACGAAAAACGAAAATCAAAAAATGCCATCGGCGGGAAGGGGTTAACATTGTCTGTCATTACCATACCTTAGCTGTGCATTCCACTTTCTCTCTTTAATGTACGCTACACAGATTTCTCTAACTTTACTAAGAAAGTGGATCCGTGACAGCTTTCTTATCCAATATCTGATGAATGTAAAACGCAGTACCATCCATTTCTATCAGGTCTTTTCAACTACAGATGTATTTTATTTCAATCTCATTCCTCTTACCAAGAATAAAAGTCAATCATCAGGGGTGCATTTAGAAGGAAAATATGAAAGAGCTTTTGATGCAATGTTTGCTTACTGTCTTAAGTTGTCATTCAAGGAGCAAAATAACCATCCACTTAGTGAAATTTGATCAGATTTCTCCACTGTGGTATAACCCATTTATAAGTGCACTCTGTTTAGGGATCAATAAAGGGAAAGAACTTTATCAGTAATATTCGGCCTCTAATATCAAAGACTCCACATATGATGAGATAGTAAGAAATAACCATTATAGAAAAATTACCGTAACATACTGGATTACTGTGTGAGATCATTTACAGAATCTCAGTCCTGTCAATTTTTATGTTTTTTAAATATTTTGTTGAACTTAAAAGCAAAATAATATTTATAATGTACAGAAGTGTCCACACTTACCTTTCTGTAAATTTCATTAAAAACTTCAATGGCTCTCTATACAGAAAAGCAATACATTGTAGCAATAGGCTAGCAACAATGTACAAATTCACGTCACATCTATTGAGTGGCCACGTATAGGCACATTCAGTGAAATCTCCTAGAAAAAACCCCTCTTAAAAAGACACCATATATTATACACAGTCCAGTCATATTAATGTGACTACAGCCTACTTTTGATGTCAATTTTAAATAACCAATCGCAGAAGTCACGTGTCATCAGCCATCTGGGTGCACTCATCATTGATTAAGGCACGATGGACCAACACAAGTATGCATCTATCCTTGAGGACCATGTTCACCCCTACATGCAAATTGTTTTTGCTCAGGATGATGGCATCTACCAGCAGGACAATGCAACATGTCATAAAGCTCGCAGTGTACGTGCGTGGTTCGAGGAGCACCAGGATGAGTTTACCGTACTCCCTTGGCCAGCAAATTCCCCGGACTTGAACCCAATCGAGAATCTGTGGGACCACCTTGATCGGGTTGTTCGCGCCATGGATACTCAACCGCGTAACCTAGCGCAGCTGGCCACGGCACTGGAGTCGGCATGGCCAACATCCCAGTGAACATCATCACAACATCTCCTTTCTTCCTGCACATCTCGCAGCGATCCGCTCTGCCAAAGGTGGTTATTCTGGATTTTGCCGGGTGGTCACATTAATGTGACTGGACTGTGTATGTACTGGCTATCTTCAAGAAGACCGCCCAGCCTGAATCTCACTTTCCGATACAATTTTGCACAGCAGAGTGTTTAAAAAAAAAGATGATTTTTAAAGCTGGATATCTTTATATACAGATGTGTCCTACCTTCCGTGTGCTCTTGGAAATGTCCAGATATGTATATCATGGGGCACTTCAGCTAGTATTGTAGTGGGGGCCCTATGACTGACATTGTAGTGTAAGGCAATGTGATTGGCAATATAGTAGGCTCAGTAACTAGTATTGCAGGTTAGAGCACTGTTACTGGCATTGCAATGGCGTACCAGACTTGAAAAATTTGCTACTTACTATTTTTTATGGAGATCAAGATTTGGTCCTAGATATACAGTACCTAATTTCAGGATCCATGGTATGGTATCCATACTGTAGTGCTATATCAGAATGTATCCACAATGTGGTGCCATTTTGCAAGAAGTCAACATACATTGGCCATGATACATGGAAACAGATTCCCACTTGACTTAAGCAGGAAGAGCTGTATGTTTTCCTTGAACATATCAAGGTCTTGCTTAAAGGTTTTCAAACACATGGGAAATGAATGTGCAAATAAGATGTCCTTGGTAGATAAGTGGAACTTGCTCTAGCGCTATCTTTTGGATGGTAACTCCCTATAGATAAATGCAAAGTTTTCAAAAAATCCAAATAGAATAATCTCAGAATAATAGCCAAGAAAGAATAAAAACTCTAAAGGAAAATGGACCATTTTTTTTTTTTTTTTAAATCCATGTATTAATGTATAGGGAGCTACCTTCCAAAAGGCGGCGCTAGAGCAAGTTCCTCTTTTTGCCAAAAGGTTGCGTTTGCATAGTCCTTAGCCGGGCATGCATAATCTAATAATTCCCTGTATCATGTCTTCCTAATTAGACATAGTACCCCTTGTGATACACATAGAAAAAAAGTTAACTAAACCAATTTTATTGGAAACAGAGTATTATAGTATTTGCATTAGGAATATTTCACTCTCCACCTACAAAAAAAATGCCTTGGAAATGATAGGACATGTTAGAAGCGGAAGTAATATTAATAATAATGAAACATAGGAGTGTGAAAAGTAAAAATACATATATAATTCACCGCTCACATACAGTCATCCAATGTCTCCCATCTCTCTGCTGTAGGTATTACCAGATTACTTTTGTTTGTAACCTGATAAAGAGAAAGTTCATGATGCACAACTGCACTAAAGGCTACACCAGCGTCTGCGGTTTGGGAAACAGATGCCTGAGTTGGCAGCGTCTTTAAATAGTACAGCAAATTCCAATGTCGCCTGGCACTGTAGATAGATAACTCTGGGATTCTGGCACAACAAAGTGAATAGCAAATAAAAAAACATAGTAGCAAATAAAAAAAAATGGGTAAATGGTCAGAAGAACACAGACATTGTGGTAGTGGCTTAATGTAAAGTCTGACTTTGAGGTATTTGGATGAAAAAAGAGACCACATATAAGATGCAGAATTGTAAATGATAAGCATGAGTGATGTCAACCATGGTGAAGGAAATATAATGGTACTGATTTGATACTGCATAGGGTTTGATCTGATCTTGAGATTTCAGGATCGTTTTTAAAATACGATTTTCTATAATTTTTCAGCCAATCCCGATCCTGAAATTTGATTGATCGCCGATCGGCATCCGATCTTTCCCGATCCCAATCGCTCAACCCTAGTACTGTATGATAGGATGCCCAAAGCCAGAGGCATAGCTATAGGAGTTGCAGTGGAAGCAGTCACTCTATGCCAGGAGCCTTAGAGGGCCTCAAAAGTCCCACTACCACATAAGATATACCACTATTCCAAATGGTACAAGGTAGGGGCACAATTACAGATTTTGCATTGGGGCAAAAAATCTTTAAGTTTCATCTCTACTAGGGTTGAGCCAATCTTGAGATTTCAGGATTGTTTTTAAAATCTGATTTCCGATCATTTTCCATTCGATCCCAATTCCGATCCTAATGCAAATCAAGGGGATTTTTTTAATAATCGAACATCAAATTTTAAAAATGATCCTATTCACTACACAGCATGGAGTCCAAAAATCGAACGCTTTAATTTTTAGACTCCACTGTGTAGTGATTAAAAAAAATCCTCTGGCTACTTAGTCCCCCCTGGTGTCCACTTACCTGCACAGATCGCTGCCGGTGCCGCTCCCTGTTGTTCTTGCCCCTCTTCTCTTTCATTCACCTGCCTTCAGAGGGCCATGCATTACTTACGTCTCCCCTCCCAGTACCCACCCACACTCTCCTAAGCCACAAGCCCCACCTTCTTCCTAAGTCTGTAACACTAACCTGGGAGGCAGGGGCGCACACGACACTCTGAAGGCCTCTAAAAGAGAGATCTGTGCAGGTAAGTTGTCGCTCCACTGTGGGGGTTCATGGGGAGAATATGCAAATCTGTCTTCCAAGATTTAAATAGGGAGAAAGTGCCTCAGTTATGCTGCCCACTAGTGGGAGCTCCCTTTAACATCATACATGACCTTCCCAGAGGCCTTTGCTGCAATGATTTGGGATTTTACCAAGCCAGTCTCTCAGCTGAGGACAGCAGCTGTTTAAAGGGAGATCTCCCTAGTGGTAAGCATAACTGAGGCACTGTCTCCCTATTTAAATCTTGGGAGACAGATTTGCATATTCTTCCCATGATCCCCCATAGTGGAGTGACAATGGCTTAGTAAGACTCCACACACCTACATGGTGGTCTCTCCCTAAGGAGTGACAATATCCACATATGAGAAAGTTCTAAACTAAAAGTCTGCAAATAGAGGATTTTCTAAATGCAGAGTATCTAACAATGACATAGAATTGTAGAGATAGAAAGTTATGACATTGTCTATGAACTGAGGGAGCAAGAGAGAATTTCGTCTGAAATCCAATATCTTCAGGTATGTGATCCTAAAGTGGAGATTAAGTCTATGATTGATTAATTTCACTTAAATGAAAAGTTACTGTAGAAGGTCTGCCCCAGTGGGTAGTGGAGTCTGGAGAATGATGAAAGCTTACTTACTAAGACATACAGCTTTGACTAGACAAGACCCCCAGACAAAAATATAGTGGCTTGAAATTTAGTAAATAGTAATAGTCTCTGATCTTCTTAACAGAAATGTTTCTATATGGGAATCTCAACAGACGTTATACATCATATGGCAGACACAAATGTTTGGAATTGAATAATATAGGATGTTGAATGGCTTTACTGTATGTACAGTAAGGGTGAGGTTGGCGCGGCACTTGACACAAATTAGATGTAGATGTCTATTGCATGAGAACTATGCTTCATCCTGTTAATATATATATATATATATATATATATATATATATATATATATATATATATATATATTTATAAAAACACACATATACAAAATTTAAATCACCCCCTGTCCTTATTTTGCATAAAAAATGAATGTACAAAAAAACATGTTAGGTGTCCCCATAAGAGTCGGACATACCCAGCATGGTTTGGGCTAGCAACACATGACATTAAGCAGCAAAATGTGCCTTGTCACAGTACAGGGAGATCAGCATAGGCAAGGAACATACAACATCGCAACATTACAGAGGAGGAGGGGAAGGAGACACAACAACCTGCATGTAAATCTGTCCCATCTATCTCTGTCATTCTCTAGCTCATATCTATCTAACCTAATTCAGGGATAGGCAACCTTCAGCACTCCAGATTTTGTACAACTACAACTCCCAGCATGAATACTTTCTCCGCTGTTCATGGAAGTGAATGAAGCATGTTGGGAATTGTAGTTTCATGGCAGCTGGAGTGCTGACGGTGCTGACCCCTGCTCTAATTTATATTCATAGGTAATGGCTATAGCAGTAATGCATTTTAAGCTTTCTACATTTGCATATGACTTGGCACCCTCTTAATTGCAGCCATTGCGGCAGATACCTGTTCACACTTGTTCTGTTTGGAGGTGCTGTCTTGCATTGTGCATATGGGGGTTGCGGCTCCCTTGTACAACTCCCCTAGGCCCAAGCCTGTTTGAGTTAAAATAGAACATGCCTCTGGATATTACTTGCCCTGTGTTCACATTGTAGGCCTCAATCTGGGCCTGTGAGTAAGGGTAAGTTCACATGGTTTTTTTTGGATTGGAACCTGGGGCGGAGTCTGATCCAAAACCGGGCAGCCGCGACTGAAAGCCGGTGCAATGCAGCGGCATCCAGCTGCACACTCCGCTCCGGATTAGGCCCAATGAAGGCGCCTAGTCTGGAGGAGGGTGTGTCTTCAGGCTTAATTGCGAGGCGACTCGGCCTGAAGAATGAGCATCTCGCTTCTTTCTTCCGGGAGTCGGAAGAAACGGCTCCTGGAAAAAAGACCTGAGCGGCTCCCATTGATTTCAATGGGGGTCGTCTTTTTAGCCAGGATTTTGAGGCGGATACGGCCTCAAAACCCTGACCAAAAAACACAGTGTAAACTTACCTCACATGTCTCTAAAATGTAAGGTCCTATGTGAATGAAAAGTGATTAAAATATCATAACTTTCCCAACATAACGTAAAAGCATAAAGGTATTAGGGCATAACAAAAACTATATCAATTTTGCATTGCAGTGAAATATTCGTATAAAGGTAATATATAATGTATTACACAGTGAATGCACTGAACTGCATTTTTTCCAATTTCAACAAATTCTGAATTTTTTTCGAGCTTCTCAGCCTGTTGTACAGATATATATATATATATATATATATATATATATATATATATATACAGTCCTATGAAAAAGTTTGGGCACCCCTATTAATCTTAATCATTTTTAGTTCTAAATATTTTGGTGTTTATAACAGCCATTTCAGTTTGATATATCTAATAACTGATGGACACAGTAATATTTCAGGATTGAAATGAGGTTTATTGTACTAACAGAAAATGCGCAATATGCATTAAACCAAAATTTGACCGGTGCAAAAGTATGGGCACCTCAACAGAAAAGTGACATTAATATTTAGTAGATCCTCCTTTTGCAAAGATAACAGCCTCTAGTCGCTTCCTGTAGCTTTTAATCAGTTCCTGGATCCTGGATAAAGGTATTTTGGACAAACAATTCAAGTTCAGTTAAGTTAGATGGTCGCCGAGCATGGACAGCCCGCTTCAAATCATCCCACAGATGTTCAATGATATTCAGGTCTGGGGACTGGGATGGCCATTCCAGAACATTGTAATTGTTCCTCTGCATGAATGCCTGAGGATTTGGAGCAGTGTTTTGGATCATTGTCTTGCTGAAATATCCATCCCCGGCGTAACTTCAACTTCGTCACTGATTCTTGAACATTATTCTCAAGAATCTGCTGATACTGAGTGGAATCCATGCGACTCTCAACTTTAACAAGATTCCCGATGCCGGCATTGGCCACACAGCCCCAAAGCATGATGGAACCTCCACCAAATTTTACAGTGGGTAGCATGTGTTTTTCTTGGAATGCTGTTTCTTTTTGGACGCCATGCATAACGCCTTTTTTTATAACCAAACAACTCAATTTTTGTTTCCAAAATGAAGCTGCCTTGTCCAAATGTGCTTTTTCATATCTCAGGCAACTCTATTTGTGGCGTACGTGCAGAAACGGCTTCTTTCTCATCACTCTCCCATACAGCTTCTATTTGTGCAAAGTGCGCTGTATAGTTGACCGATGCACAGTGACACCATCTGCAGCAAGATGATGCTGCAGCTCTTTGGAGGTGGTCTGTGGATTGTCCTTGACTGTTCTCACCATTCTTCTTCTCTGCCTTTCTGATATTTTTCTTGGCCTGCCACTTCTGGGCTTAACAAGAACTGTCCCTGTGGTCTTCCATTTCCTTACTATGTTCCTCACAGTGGAAACTGACAGGTTAAATCTCTGAGACAACTTTTTGTATCCTTCCCCTGAACAACTATGTTGAACAATCTTTGTTTTCAGATCATTTGAGAGTTGTTTTGAGTAGCCCATGATGCCACTCTTCAGAGGAGATTCAAATAGGAGATCAACTTGCAATTGGCCACCTTAAATACCTTTTCTTATGATTGGATACATCTGGCTATGAAGTTCAAAGCTCACTGAGGTTACAAAACCAATTTTGTGCTTCAGTAAGTCAGTAAAAAGTAGTTAGGGGAATTCAAATCAATAAAATGATAAGGGTGCCCATATTTTTGCACCGGTCAAATTTTGGTTTAATGCATATTGCACATTTTCTGTTAGTACAATAAACCTCATTTCAATCCTGAAATATTACTGTGTCCATCAGTTATTAGATATATCAAACTGAAATGGCTGCTGCAAACACCAAAATATTTAGAACAAAAAATGATTAAGATTAATAGGGGTGCCCAAACTTTTTCATAGGACTGTATATATATATATATATATATATATATATGGTTATGTACTATTGCCAGTTCTTCTTGCTTCCGTATGACCTCACTATTCACGTTCTACCTAGTATGCTTGACCCTGTACAAGTGCCATTGTTACTAATGACTTTACCTTTTTTAGGTTTTTAGTATTATTGCTGACCTGTGTATAATACCTTCAACCAATGACTTATTAAATAAATGTACTTGTAAAAAAGTCAAAAAGTAATAATAACTTTATGGCAATATAAATCACATGGGAAGTAAGTCACCTTGCAATGACTGTCTGAGACAAACATTAAATATAGCCCAGGAAAATTCACACACGAGACCTTCATAGCATGATACAGTGTTTGAAGTTTTTGATGTCTGATGTTCTGCCAAAGCAATGTATTATTCTGCCTAAGCATTAATAAGTTTATTCATTTTAATTATTGTCATTAAGATGTTAATGATTATACAGTATAGTATTATGTGCAGTGGTGATACTCTATATAAAATATGGTTAACGTCAAAGGGGTTGTCCAAGGATTAGCAGAATCAGTGGCATAACTAGGAATGGCGGGGCCCCATGGTGAACTTTTGACATGCCCCCCCCCCCCCCCTCCAACTGACGCCGAAGACCCTGAATGACCAACTCCACCCCCGCATTCCTGCACGCACTAGTATGCCCCATAGTGGTCCCTACACACAGTATTATTTCAACTAGTGCCCCCTGAACTCAGTAGTGGCCCCTGCAAACAGTATTATTCCCCATAGTGGCCCCTCACACAGTATTATGCCCCATTGTGGACACCCATGAACAATTATTATACTCTGGGGTATTTTCAGACCTCCGAGTATAATAATCGGAGACCCAGGGGAGTATACAAACATAAAAAACACTGTCACTTACTTCTCCCTGGTTCCTGTGCAGTCCCTGCTGATGTTGGCCATCTTCAATGACATGCAGGACATCACTTAAGCTGGGCCTGCGTTGCGATGTGTAAGGACGCAGGCCCCAGCCATGTGACGTCAGGAAGTAACATAAGTAGGCCTGAAGCCTGCCTGGAACCAGGAGAGGTAAGTAAATAGGTCCCGTTACTAGCTGAAGTTACTCCAGCTGGTTATGGCCTATTAAAAGTAGTATCTATTAAAACAGGTTCTGTTTCATTATATTGGTATCCGTAAATGTATTTTCGCATATTAAGTGTGTAGCCGCAATGTTATAACTTTCCACATTTTTATTTTTCAGCATTATCATATGATATTTTTAATAAAAATAGCAATTTAATGAGATGACCACAACTGCTATGTCTGACACTATATGTAAGTAACCCTGCATTCGTATTTAAGCCATGAAACTCAGTGTGGTTCCTGGGTTTACTGACCTAAGCAATATGTTGGGAGATGGGCTCCGAGCAGTATAGTTATCTATTAGAGATGAGCGAACACTAAAATGTTCGAGGTTCGAAATTCGATTCGAACAGCCGCTCAATGTTCGTGTGTTCGAACGGGTTTCGAACCCCATTATAGTCTATGGGGAACAGATACTCGTTAAGGGGGAAACCCAAATCCGTGTCTGGAGGGTCACCAAGTCCACTATGACACCCCAGGAAATGATGCCAACACCTCTGGAATGACACTGGGACAGCAGGGGAAGCATGTCTGGGGGCATCTAACACACCAAAGACCCTCTATTACCCCAACATCACAGCCTAACAACTACACACTTTACACACTCAATACCACCTCTCTGACAGTAGGAAAACACCTTGAAACATGTGTATTTGGCACTTGCAGTGAGGAGAGCTTGTCACCAGCAGTGAATTTGGCCCTTGTAGTAAGTTGAGGTTGGCACCAACATTTGTTTTGAAAATCAGGGTGGATTGAGCCTCTAACCAGCAGAGTTTGGGCAAATTCATGGTGGAGGGAGCCTCTAAAAACCCCAGTTTGGACCAATTCATGGTGGAGGGAGCCTCTAACCAGCCCAGTTTGGGCAAATTCATGGTGGAGGGAGCCTCTAAAAAACCCAGTTTGGACCAATTCATGGTGGAGGGAGCCTCTAACCAGCCCAGTTTGGGCAAATTCATGGTGGAGGGAGCCTCTAACCAGCCCAGTTTGGACCAATTAATGGTGGAGGGAGCCTCTAACCAGCCCAGTTTGGACCAATTAATGGTGGAGGGAGCCTCTAACCACCCCAGTTTGGACCAATTCATGGTGGAGGGAGCCTCTAACCAGCCCAGTTTGGACCAATTCATGGTGGAGGGAGCCTCTAAAAAACCCAGTTTGGACCAATTCATGGTGGAGGGAGCCTCTAAACAGCCCAGTTTGGGCAAATTCATGGTGGAGGGAGCCTCTAAAAAACCCAGTTTGGACCAATTCATGGTGGAGGGAGCCTCTAACCAGCCCAGTTTGGACCAATTAATGGTGGAGGGAGCCTCTAAACAGCCAAGTTTGGACCAATTCATGGTGGAGGGAGCCTCTAAAAAACCCAGTTTGGACCAATTCATGGTGGAGGGAGCCTCTAAACAGCCCAGTTTGGGCAAATTCATGGTGGAGGGAGCCTCTAAAAAACCCAGTTTGGACCAATTCATGGTGGAGGGAGCCTCTAACCAGCCCAGTTTGGACCAATTAATGGTGGAGGGAGCCTCTAAACAGCCAAGTTTGGACCAATTCATGGTGGAGGGAGCCTCTAAAAACCCCAGTTTGGACCAATTCATGGTGGAGGGAGCCTCTAACCAGCCCAGTTTGGACCAATTAATGGTGGAGGGAGCCTCTAACCACCCCAGTTTGGACCAATTCATGGTGGAGGGAGCCTCTAAAAACCCCAGTTTGGACCAATTCATGGTGGAGGGAGCCTCTAACCAGCCCAGTTTGGGCAAATTCATGGTGGAGGGAGCCTCTAAACAGCCCAGTTTGGGCAAATTCATGGTGGAGGGAGCCTCTAACCAGCCCAGTTTGGACCAATTAATGGTGGAGGGAGCCTCTAACCAGCCCAGTTTGGACCAATTAATGGTGGAGGGAGCCTCTAACCACCCCAGTTTGGACCAATTCATGGTGGAGGGAGCCTCTAAAAACCCCAGTTTGGACCAATTCATGGTGGAGGGAGCCTCTAAAAACCCCAGTTTGGACCAATTCATGGTGGAGGGAGCCTCTAACCAGCCCAGTTTGGGCAAATTCATGGTGGAGGGAGCCTCTAAACAGCCCAGTTTGGGCAAATTCATGGTGGAGGGAGCCTCTAACCAGCCCAGTTTGGACCAATTAATGGTGGAGGGAGCCTCTAACCAGCCCAGTTTGGACCAATTAATGGTGGAGGGAGCCTCTAACCACCCCAGTTTGGACCAATTCATGGTGGAGGGAGCCTCTAACCAGCCCAGTTTGGGCAAATTCATGGTGGAGGGAGCCTCTAAACAGCCCAGTTTGGGCAAATTCATGGTGGAGGGAGCCTCTAACCAGCCCAGTTTGGACCAATTAATGGTGGAGGGAGCCTCTAACCAGCCCAGTTTGGACCAATTAATGGTGGAGGGAGCCTCTAACCAGCCCAGTTTGGACCAATTAATGGTGGAGGGAGCCTCTAACCACCCCAGTTTGGACCAATTCATGGTGGAGGGAGCCTCTAACCAGCCCAGTTTGGGCAAATTCATGGTGGAGGGAGCCTCTAACCAGCCCAGTTTGGACCAATTAATGGTGGAGGGAGCCTCTAACCAGCCCAGTTTGGACCAATTAATGGTGGAGGGAGCCTCTAACCACCCCAGTTTGGACCAATTCATGGTGGAGGGAGCCTCTAACCAGCCCAGTTTGGACCAATTCATGGTGGAGGGAGCCTCTAAAAAACCCAGTTTGGACCAATTCATGGTGGAGGGAGCCTCTAAACAGCCCAGTTTGGGCAAATTCATGGTGGAGGGAGCCTCTAAAAAACCCAGTTTGGACCAATTCATGGTGGAGGGAGCCTCTAACCAGCCCAGTTTGGACCAATTAATGGTGGAGGGAGCCTCTAAACAGCCAAGTTTGGACCAATTCATGGTGGAGGGAGCCTCTAACCAGCCCAGTTTGGACCAATTAATGGTGGAGGGAGCCTCTAACCAGCCCAGTTTGGACCAATTAATGGTGGAGGGAGCCTCTAACCACCCCAGTTTGGACCAATTCATGGTGGAGGGAGCCTCTAAACAGCCAAGTTTGGACCAATTCATGGTGAAGGGAGCCTCTAAAAACCCGTTTGGACCAATTCATGGTGGAGGGAGCCTCTAACCAGCCCAGTTTGGGCAAATTCATGGTGGAGGGAGCCTCTAAACAGCCCAGTTTGGGCAAATTCATGGTGGAGGGAGCCTCTAACCAGCCCAGTTTGGACCAATTAATGGTGGAGGGAGCCTCTAACCAGCCCAGTTTGGACCAATTCATGGTGGAGGGAGCCTCTAAAAAACCCAGTTTGGACCAATTCATGGTGGAGGGAGCCTCTAAACAGCCCAGTTTGGGCAAATTCATGGTGGAGGGAGCCTCTAACCAGCCCAGTTTGGGCAAATTCATGGTGGAGGGAGCCTCTAACCAGCCCAGTTTGGACCAATTAATGGTGGAGGGAGCCTCTAACCAGCCCAGTTTGGACCAATTCATGGTGGAGGGAGCCTCTAACCAGCCCAGTTTGGACCAATTAATGGTGGAGGGAGCCTCTAAACAGCCAAGTTTTGGGAAATTCATGGTGGAGGGAGCCTCTAACCAGCCCAGTTTGGACCAATTCATGGTGGAGGGAGCCTCTAAAAAACCCAGTTTGGACCAATTCATGGTGGAGGGAGCCTCTAAACAGCCCAGTTTGGGCAAATTCATGGTGGAGGGAGCCTCAAACTGAAATGGCTGCTGCAAACACCAAAATATTTAGAACAAAAAATGATTAAGATTAATAGGGGTGCCCAAACTTTTTCATAGGACTGTATATATATATATATATATATATATATATGGTTATGTACTATTGCCAGTTCTTCTTGCTTCCGTATGACCTCACTATTCACGTTCTACCTAGTATGCTTGACCCTGTACAAGTGCCATTGTTACTAATGACTTTACCTTTTTTAGGTTTTTAGTATTATTGCTGACCTGTGTATAATACCTTCAACCAATGACTTATTAAATAAATGTACTTGTAAAAAAGTCAAAAAGTAATAATAACTTTATGGCAATATAAATCACATGGGAAGTAAGTCACCTTGCAATGA